>NW_007731368.1:9266-45168 GCF_000696425.1 Galeopterus variegatus | reverse complement strand
AAAATGTATCCCTGCTGTTGCGTAATGCATGACTATATAGTAATACATATAATAGAATATGTATAGTTATATATTGTGTGTCCTCTCCAATCAGATACAAGTGTCTAGGAAGTAGATAATCTATTTATCACTGTATCAACTTTCACATTTAAGGACTTAATTTGATGGATAAATGTGTGAGTGATCAGTGAATGATTAATGAATAAATAAGATATAATTAACTCCAAGCTCCTAAAAGGCAAAATCCATAACTGTTTTGATCACAATTAATATCTTGCTTTTAACAAAGTACCTAAATATTGAAAAAAGTGAACTGGATGAGATGAGCATCAAATACTAGGAAATTCCATCTAACAGCCCTTTCATCTGCATTCAACAAGTTCTAAAATGTTAGTTTTAGTGTCACTTATTTCTTTTTTATATATTTTTTATTTTAAATTTATTATTATTATTATTATTATTATTATTAATTATTATTATTATTCTATGATGCTGTTGAGAAGCAGTTGGGGGAGGGGGAGGAGGGAAAGGGGAGGGAAGGTGAGAGGTGGAAGGAGGGGGGGCATGTTTGAGGCCTGTGGTACCCTCTTCATTCTGGCAGGGGAGACCAGGGGGCTTTCAGCAGCAGGTTGGTCATTGCTGGGCTGGAAACAGATGTCAAGGGGGTGTGGCTGAGGGCCTCGGCCCTGCATCACACCAGGTTGGGAGCCCAGAGTACTTCCTGCAGTGGTTCGGTGGTCCTCACTGGGCTAGTTTCTGATGTTGGGTGGCCATGGCTGAGGTCATAGGCCCAGGCTCCCAAGCCAGGAGCACTTCCTGTGGTGACTTGGTTGTCATCGCTGGGCTGGTTGTGGATGTCAGAGGGGTGTGGTTGAAGCTATGAGCTCCCTACCACTCTGGCTTGGGAGCTCACAGTGCTTCTGGTGGCAGCTGGTGGTCATTGCTGGGCTGGATATGAGGGAGACCAGGGGGCTTTCAGCAGCAGCTTGGTCATTGCTGGGCTGGAAACAGATGTCAAGGGGGTGTGGCTGAGGGCCTCGGCCCCGCATCACACCAGGTTGGGAGCCCAGAGTACTTCCTGCAGTGGTTCGGTGGTCCTCACTGGGCTAGTTTCTGATGTTGGGTGGCCATGGCTGAGGTCATAGGCCCAGGCTCCCAAGCCAGGAGCACTTCCTGTGGTGACTTGGTTGTCATCGCTGGGCTGGTTGTGGATGTCAGAGGGGTGTGGTTGAAGCTATGAGCTCTCTACCACTCTGGCTTGGGAGCTCACAGTGCTTCTGGTGGCAGCTGGTGGTCATTGCTGGGCTGGATATGGTTGTCAGGGAGGCATGGCCGAGGCCCATGGCACTCTCCTTCCCTGGCTTGGGAGCCCAGGGGGTTTCCAGTCCTTCTAGGTGTTCTTTGGTAGTGTTTGACCTTTACTAGTTAATATCAAACTTTGTCTCTAATCTGTGGATATTTTTTCTTTCAGTTCTGTGCTGGATTATTTGCTTTTCTCACCACTTAAACTCTGCCCTGGAACTAATTTGTTGTCCTTTGTTTACTTCTAAAATGGGGGAACTTCCTGTGGGGAACAGCACTTGAGCCCTAGGGTTGATCTAAATTGCTGTTTTGCTGTTGATTCCCTTGGGAAGGTTTTTTTGTGCAGCTCAGGTTTTAATTGTTGACCTTGTATGTACTTCTGGGTCCCATGAGCTCCAGTACACCTGGATTATGTGGAAACTCTGGTCTTAGCCTGAGTCTTTTCAGCAAACTACACCCCTGTGGTTCTACATTCCTGATCAGTCTCCATTGTGTGGTTCTGTGCTGATTGCAGGGCAGATCAGCTGTCCATGTTATGCCCCAATGTTCCCCTGGTGGCCCAGTTTCAGCAAACTACACCCCTGTGGTTCTACATTCCTGATCAGTCTCCATTGTGTGGTTATGTGCTGATTGCAGGGCAGATCAGCTGTCCATGTTATGCCCCAATGTTCCCCTGGTGGCCCATCTCCCCCACCTCCCACACTCCAAACATTTCCCATGGGACAGGCCATGCCTCTTGTGATGACTCACTGGCCTCTGAGTAGCTCCTTTTTTCAGCTTTCTGTGGCCCCTCGCTTCTATGTAGGTTCACAGAAACCCTGTTAGTGGTCTTGCTTACCTGGGGACCAGCAAGGCCCTCTTCTCCCCTGCAGCCTCCAAGTAACTTCATATGAAGGGCATGGCTGTGACTTTTGCTAGCTCTTGCTCTGTGCACTCACCAGCTCCAGCCTTGACGCGGCCGGGGCTCAAAATGGTGGGAGTGATCCTTCATTTCTCTCATCATGTCTTCTCCTGCCCTCGTGAACCCCATATGTTTCTCCTCTTCCTTGAGCTCCAGCAGCTTCAGTTTGGCTGTCGTTGCTTTCTCATAGTTGTAAACTCGTTGGTATGTGCAAGAGAGTGATACTGGGGAACATGTATTCCACCAGCTTGACCAGAAGCCATCACTTATTTCTAAGAACATTTTTTTCAAGTTATTTATTTTTTAATTGACACATATTGATTGTACATATTTATGTGGTACAGTTATATTTCAATATATGTATACAATGTGTGAAGATCGAATCAAGGTAACTAGCATTTTTATCATCACAAAAATTTAATCATTTCTTTGTGATGTGAGCATTTGAGCTCCTTTCTTTTAGCCATCTGAAAACATACAATAACTTATTGATAATTATAGATGCCTAGCACTACTGTAGACCACTAGAACTTATCTTTCCTATCTAGCTATAAGTTTCTATTTGTTAAGCAACCTCTCCTAATCTGTTACTACCCCTCTCCTTCCCAGCCTCTAGTAACCACAATTCTACTTTCTGCGTAAAAGCTCAGTGTTTTTCTTAGCTCCCATGTGAGTGAGAACATGTGGTATTGATCATTCTATGCCTGACTTATTTCACTTAACATAATGTCTTCCAGGCTCTTCCATGTTGTCACACATGGATTGCATTAATTTTGTGGATGAGTAATATTCTATTGTGTATATATACTACATTTCTTTATCCATTCCTCTGTAGATGAACACCTGGGTTAATTCCATATTTTGGCTATTGTGAATAGTGCTGCAGAAAACATGTGGGTGCAGATATCTCTTTTCAATTATTATTTGTTCTTCCAGTCTATAGAAGTACTTTCATTTGTCTGTTTAATTTTTATTTAATTTTTTTTTTTTTGCTCTATAACTTAATTGCATTATGGTCACAAACTGCATTTTATAAAACACTGATTCTTTGATATTTTTTGAGACTGTGTTAAAATCTACCAGGCAAAGACTACCAAGAACATATTTATGTTCAAGATAAGTTGTTTCAGTCTGATATAGCAAGAGAGAACATACAATTTTATTTTTTGAAAATAGAATTTGGAAAAACAATAATGATAGCCTGCTGCACACACTAAACAAATATAGATCTAGAAAATTTTAATTTTAATTTTAATATGCCATATTAATATTAGCTATTTCTTAATTTACTATCTCTAACTACTGAAGAAATTTAATTCCTATTCAAAATCATTGCCACACAAAAAAATTTGAAGCCCTGATGGATTCTTCAGCAAAATTTCCCCCATACTTATGAAAGAAAGAATACCAATTCTTGAAAAATGCTTTCAAAAAACATAGAAAGAGTTTATGAAGGTTGGTTGAACCCTGATATGACAGAATGACAGAGAAATAAGATATTATGGGGACAGGGGTCAAGGAGGGGTGGGAGGATGGGAGAGAGATTGAATCATGACCAAGTGGGTTTTATCCCAGGAATTCAAGATCAGTTTACTATTTGAAAATCAATTGTGAAATTCATCACTTTAAGAGAATAAAGGATAAAAATCACCTTAATAATGCAGAAAAAAATGATTGACAACACTCACCAGTTTTCATAACAAAAACTGAGCAAACTCAAAATATACCTTCCCTAATTAGTTAAAAAATACCTACAGAAAACCTGCAGCTAATATCATGTTTGATGATGCAATATCATCATAAGGTAAAGATGTTTGCTCTCTCTCACTCCTGTTCAAAATTGTACAAAAAGTACTAGACAGTGAGTAATGCAAGAACAAAAGTTTAATTACATAAAGATTAGAATATAAAATTTATAGCAGTCTCTATTAATACATAAAATGACTGTCTACTTAGAAAATCTGAAGGAATCTACCAAGAAAATTATCATAACAAGGTAATTTAGCAAGGTGATAATGACAATTTACAATTATATTTGTAGTTCTTAATACTAACTTAGAAGATTTACTCAAGACTTATTATGCATACACATTTTAGTTTAGACTTATTATACATACTTATTTAGGTAACTCAAGTTTAGTTAAAACATAGAACCATAATTGCCAAAAATTTAAAACAACCCCAACATCCAAGAACAGGGAATGAAAAAAATTGTGTTCTATTCATATCAACGGATCAACACCCAGCACAAACAACAAATAGATTACAGACACATGTAACAATATGAATGAATCTCAAAGATGTTATGTTAAACAAAAGAAGAAATACATCATGGGTGAGTCCATTTATATGAAGTCAAAGTCAAGAAAAATTAATCTGTGGTCATATAAATCAGAGTGTTTGTCGCAGATGGTGGGATGTTGGTAGGAATTGAAAAGGGATATGAGGAAACTTCTCTGGATTATGGAAATGTTACAATGATGGCTACAAAGGCGTATAAAATTTCCAAAACTCACTGAACACTTAATATTTATGTATTTTATTGTAGGTAAATTATAGCTTAATTTTAAAATGTAAATAAATCTGTAAGTTCGAAAGACTTTATGTGACTCATTCAGTACCAGAACTAGGATTTATCACTCTAACCCCATTTTTCAGATCAGTTTGAACAATCAGTTTATTATGTTCATTGCTGTGAGGTTTAAAATATGAAGTAGTAACACATGTTAAGTGACAATATCATCCTTCAAAAGATGTCAAGTTGCAGCACCTGATTAATTGACAGATAGATGGAAGGGTAAATGCTGTGATTTTAGAAAAGAGAGAAGTCACTGCAGAATGAAAACGTCTGGAGCAGTTTCATGCTGAAATAGGAGCTTAAACTGAGATTTGAAAGGTGAACATGTATTTGAATTATAATTTAACCTTATAATTATTGTAACTGATATATATATATATATATATAGTTTACTTGTTATAAGATTCTTGCCATATAAAAATAAACAAATTTGGTCCACTCTAGATTAAAAGTTTATATCATAAAAAATATTATTATTATTATTATTGGCCAGTATGGGGTCTGAACCGTTGACCTTGGTGTTACAACACTGTGCTCTAACCAACTGAGCCAACCAGCCAACCCTATACCATAGTAATTCAATAAACAGCAATTGATGCTGTTAGAAAAGACTTGAAATAAAAATCTTAGTCCTCAGTACTGGATATTGTCTGCAAGCGATGGCCAATATAGTGTCTACTGAAGGCAAATGAAGTAACTATAATTAAAAATATAAGAACAAATCTGCAAGTTCTCAGAAACTTGACTTTCTGGATAGCTCAATCAAGAAAGCACAAAAAGCAAACAGTAATAACACAGATATGAATACCTTCAGTTCATTCAGATTCAAAACGCTGCATGCAGGTTTCAGAACTTCTTTCCTGACATTTGAAAGTTATTATAGTCTTAAATTTAACAACTGACTAAACACAATACTTACTCACAAGCTGACAGATGATAGGTAGTAATTGTTGAAGCAAAGCTTCAGAACATGTTTTACAGGGTACAGTATCCAATTTCCTGAAGTGACAGTTTTCAGTATTTTAATAGCTAAAGGATAGTAAATTGTTCACTTCATAAGCATTTTTGGCACAAAGTTTTAGAAGCAATTTTAAAGGGAGTCATCTAGGATGAATGATATCGTACTTAGTGCAACACCAGCGTACAACAATCACTGTGTGCAGAATATAACATGACATGACCCTAATTGCAACTCATGTGCAAGGAGAGCAAGAAAGACTCATGTTACTTGACATATGTTTTATCACTGTGAACTTCCAGCCACTGAACCCTTTCAAATGATAAGGCTGGCATGCACTTAGAATTTTAACTTCCTATGACAGAGTTTTTCAATTATTTTTTTTTTTTATCACTAACTAAACGAAGCTTCGTATCATGGAGAAGTATGGGTGCAGTGTGTTGCTACTGAGGTGGGTTCTCCATCCACACATGTGCCTTGAACTCACTCAGCAGTGGGGCAGCCCTGCTGTAGGAGTCATTTCACATATTCTCTCCAGGAAACTCTTCCCTCTAATAGCTTCAGCCTCCAAGGAGAATTTAAGAGTGTAAATTGTTCAACATAAATCCGTCTTAACCAATAAGATGTGCAATTTAGAGCAAAGAAACTCCATCTATGAAAGTGACAAAAATCATGAGGCTTGCAAGAATTGTCATTTCCTGGCAAAAGAAAATGTTTCTATAATTGAAGGGCATGGAAGACAAAATTAAAGTTGCCTTTTTACTATGTCTAACTAGTTGCATTTGCTCAAATCTACCAATTCCACTCATATTCATAATATAATTTGTCATGGACAAGCACTCCTTTTCTCTCCCTTTCCCTCTTCTCCCATTCACATGATCTGACTTTTCTTTGGGAGATTTGCCCCCCCCACCCATCCTCACCTATTATTAGTGTGAAAATCTGTTCTCAGCTCCAAGAATGTGCCATGACTGGCTTAAGCCAGTCAGCAGATCACATATCTCTGGTCATTGAAATACAGAGAAGGGCCAGCCCGGTGGCGTACTTGGTAGAGTGCAGCGCTTGGGAGTGTGACAGTGCTCCCGCCGAGGGTTCGGATCCCATATAGAGACCGGTCTGCTCACTGGTTGAGCGTGGTGCGGGCGCGACACCGAGGGTTGCGATCCCATTGCCAGTCACGAAAAAAGACTAAAAGGAAAAAAAAAAAAAGAAATACAGAGAAGATTTGTGACTGGAGTTGCCAAGAGAGACAGCTATATTCCACAGATGTTGCAGTGAGACCCAGCTCCTCCCTCCAGTATGTTGATGACATGGAAGAATGTGGAGTATGAAACTGCTGTAGCCACTTAGCTACCACACTGGAGAGTCCTGAGCTGGGTAACATGGAACCTGAGAATAAGGCTGAACAGAAGAAGGCAGACATCCTTTGAGCCACTGTATAGAGGTCAAAAGAAGATAGCTCTCCTGACCACACAATGGATCAAACCGGCAGATTTTACTTGCTATTACCTCCATTTACGTTATCTTTGTGTCATTTGTAACATAAAATGTCCTGATAAATAATTTGAGGTTTTTGGTTCCTTAACGTGAACGCAACATTTTTTCAT
The DNA here is from genome assembly GCF_000696425.1 of Galeopterus variegatus. Classification (NCBI taxonomy): domain Eukaryota; kingdom Metazoa; phylum Chordata; class Mammalia; order Dermoptera; family Cynocephalidae; genus Galeopterus; species Galeopterus variegatus. Next base: position 37,822 of record NW_007731368.1, on the reverse strand, counting down.
AACAAACATACTCTAACATCAAATTTTTTTCAGCCAGATTCATACTATTAAAATAAGGGCCTAATTTTCCAAACTTTCTGCATTAGGATATATATGTGTTGAATTATGTGTTTCACCATAAATAACTACTACTGTTTTAGAGTAATATCTTTTATAAATTTTTAAGAATGAAGAACATTATAATTTTATTTTCATCAGTAATCTGACATGAAATCAATTCTTTGAGAAAAAATGAGAAGTCCCATTTATAATAAATTATAATTTGTCATATGTTAAGCTAATTCAAATAAATTTAAAGAGGCAAAAACAAATTTATCTCTATAGATAAAATATATTCATGACTATCGAAATTTGAAGGGAGAACATACTTTAACTCTATTCCCTCTAAGTCGCTGTATATTATACAATTATTTGATTTGTCACATTTGGCCTCTAGTCATTTTTTTTTTCTTCTTACAAATTAGCATAATTGCTAAATGTTTCTCAATTTTAGATATGTAACATGAGCTTTAAAGTTATTATTTTCTTAATCACAATAAGCAACAAAATAATTTTAATCCTCAGTAATAGCACTGAAATTTTTCTGTTTTGTTTTCAGATCTATTGCTGACCCCCTAACACATTTTTTGTTCTGCTCTGATGGTTTTTTTCTGCTTTGCTTTCTGGAGCAAATATTAGGATGTAACTTATGATCCTTGAGGGGTAACTTCTTCCAATTTCATGTCTGAATAAATAAAGTTGTAAAGAGAATTTTAGCTTTTTTAAAAATTAATTTTTACATAGACTATATTTTAATGGAAAGATATGAACAATATAGCAACCCCTCACTGGTTTAAAGAATCCATAAAAATGGCAATGTCTTTTTTTTTATTCCAGCAAGGTGGAATATTTGAGAAAGTATATCACTTATAAAGATTCTTATTCATCAGGGAACTGACATTCATTCAGACTTGTAAACAAAAATGACCTATACATACCAATATCATTAGCCCAGAAAAATAGTACAGTGAGTTATTTGCCTGTCAGAACTCATGAACTAGGCAAAGATGGGTGGAGGTCTGATTAAGAAGTTACTCGAGAAAAGTATTTGTAAAATGGCCTTTGTATAAAACAACATAGCTACTTTTACAGAATTTTCATCCCTCAAAATATTTCAAAATTTACACATGAATATAAATCTAAGACATAAACATAGTTATGATAAATATTAGAGAACTATTTGCTCTCCCTCCTTGACGTCAAACTTACCAAGTCCTGGTTAACAAATGGCCCAAATTCATGAATAAAGTATAGGCTGGTGGGAGCCAGAATCTTAGGTGGTCTAATATTGATGAGGTGATTAATTATTCTGAGGGTCCTGACATCCTTATGGCTTTCAAAGCCATCCCAATTGAGCTATTCCTAAAAAGAGGAAATCAGGTAGTTCTCACTATTTCTGGATTCTTTGTGATCTACATATAGAGATGGTACAGGAGATGCTACTAAAGTTGATGCATTCTTAATTTGCAACTTCTAACCAAGAATATTTCAGTCAACTGTGACAAGCAAAGTTCTTCATAAAAGTAAAATAGATACCTGGTTATCACACTTTTATCAATCAAATCATATTTCTCATTTCTTCCATTATAATGTTAAAAATGTAACACTAGTAAAAAGAAAACTAAATCAAGATATGAGGAAAGCAGTAAAAATTATTTATTCAATATAAAATAGGTAATCATAATTATCTAACATGTTAATAATATAGTTTTAAAATATACCGTAACAGAGTTGGCATTAAATTTTCATATGAGAAAGAAGATGATACATAGTGCCTCTATCTTCTAGAGATACAAGATGTGGCTATGTTTAACCCTTGAAGTCATAATGTGAAAAAATTCAACAAAGTAAAATTCCGGTAAAATTTCCAGAATGATGTAAAAAATCCAAACTATAAAATTACAGCAAAAAAATAAGAAAATATTTAACATTTGAATGAAGAAGTATTTCTGCTCTTAAATTTAGAGAAATGTGTTATAACGGGGAAGGCTGATATAACTTAATATACAAAATTGAAAAATAAGCACATCAAAATGGCATAAATTAAGTTAAAAGCAAGTCACAAAATTAAGAAAAAGGTGTTTGTAATCAACAAAAAGATCAAAGGTTAAATCATTTAAAAATAAATTGATGTCCTAGAGGTTCATCTCTGTCATGGCATGTTACATGACTGCCTTCTTTTTTAAGGCCAAATAATAATGTCAGTGTACGTATATGCCACATTATTATCTATGTAAATATACTTAACACTACTGAAATCTACACTTAAGAATGGTAAATATAGTAAATTTTAAACCAAAACAAGTTATCTACTGCCAAGATACAATGGTGGGACAAGCTTAGGGTTCATAATGCTGTTCCAAAAAGGAGAAATTGGCAAAAAGAAAGGTATAATAGGTTCCAAACAAATCCAAAACCCAGCAGGACAGGCACTAAATATTACAGCTGGCAAATCATGTACCCTGACTCCATGTTCGATGCGGGGGTTGGGTCCCCACGTCCTCAGACAGCTCTGTTCTGTGGCGTTCCTGGTGTCAGGCCACACTTTAGCTGTCCCAGGCTGGTGTTCAAATCATGTACCCTGACTCCATGTTCGATGCGGGGGTTGGGTCCCCAACGTCCTCAGGCAGCTCTGTTCTGTGGCGTTCCTGGTGTCAGGCCACACTTTAGCTGTCCCAGGCTGGTGTTCCACTCTGGTAGCTCCACCGGTCTGGGGTCTCCATGGCAGTCCCGCTCTCATGGTTCCTCTAGGCATGGCACTGTTGGGGTGTTTGTGCTGCAACTCCGACCCCACGTTTCTGCTCCACTTTGCTCTAGTGAAGCTGTATGTGGTGAATCCGCTCCTGGGACACATCTCTTCCTTGGCACCCAGACTCTCCGATTCCTCTAGGCATGGCACTGTTGGGGTGTTTGTGCTGCAACTCCGACCCCACGTTTCTGCTCCACTTTGCTCTAGCGAAGCTGTATGTGGTGAATCCGCTCCTGGGACACATCTCTTCCTTGGCACCCAGACTCTCCGTACATCCTTTGAACTCCGGGTGGAGGCTCCAAAGGCTTCCCAGCTCTAGCAGTCTGAGAGCCTGCAGACCTAACACAATGCGATGCCGCCAAGGTTTCCCACTTGTGTTTTCCAAAGCTGCGGGTCCACCCACACGTGGGGCTAATTTAACCATAGTAGGAGCAGCCAAAGAAGCTGGGGTTCTGGTGTGGAAAGCAGCATCTTGAGGTGGTCCTGGGCAATGAGCCCACAGATGGTGCCCCAGGCGTGTTCCCCAAGACCATTTTGTCTCCCTAGGCCTCTGGGCCTGAAATGGAAGGGTTGGTCCCAGAGGCTTCTTCAGTACCTTCAAGGGCCTTTTCCCCCTTCTCTTAATAATCCCTTTCTTTTGTATAATCTTCTTAGTACCATTGCATTTTTCTTCTGAAAATCCTTTCTGCTTCTCTACCATATAGCCAGGCTGCATATTTTGCAAATCTTTACGCTCTGCTTTCCTTTTAAATTCTGGCTTTACATTATGCCTTTGGTGCCATAACTCAATGTAGCCTGTTACAAGTAGCCATGTAGCTTCCTTAATGCTTTGCTGCTTAGAATTTCTTCTACCAAATATTCTTTTTCACAATTCTTAAGTTACATCTTCCATGAAGTCCTAGGACATGGAGAGAATGCAGCCAAATTCCTTGCCAGTTCATAACAAAGGTGATCTTGGCCCCAGTTTCCAGTAAACTCATTCTTATTTACATCTGAGATCTTCTCAGAATAGACTTTACTGTCTATATTTCTATCAGCATTCTGCTTGCCACCACTTAAACAGTCTCTAAGACATCCCAAACTTTCCCTCATCTTTTTGTCTTCCTCTGAGTCATCCAAACGTCTCCAACCTTTTCCTAATACCCAGTTCCAAAGTTGCTTCCACATTTTCAGTGTTTGTTATAAGCAACGCCCACTTCTCTGGTACCAATTTTTTGTATTAGTCTGTTTCTGTTGCTTATAACAAAATACCTAGAACCGGGTGACTTAAAAAGAAAATGAAATTTGTTGCTTACACTTTCAGAGGCTAGGAAGTCCAAAGTCCAGGGAACACACCTGGTAAAGGCTTTGGTAGTGTTGTCAGTGACAGCAGGGTGTCACACTGCAAAATGGTGGAGCAGAGACAGAGACTAACCTCCTCATTCACCCTCTTTTTAAAGCCCTCCAAACCACGCCTATGTATGATGACCATTTTTAATCCATTCACTATGGCATGGTCCTACAATCTAATCACCTCTGCAAGGTCACACCTTTCAATTACAATAATAGGATTTTCTTCCCTGGACAGTTACAGAGAGAATTAAGTCTGGAGAGGGTGGGGGGAACATTCAACCCAAGCACAAAGTGAAAAACTAAAGGATAAATACATCATGAAAATGTTCAAACTTAAAGAGAACTCTTTCGGCCAGCCCGTGGCTCACTCGGGAGAGTGCGGTGCTGATAACACCAAGGCCCCAGGTTCGGATCCCATATAGGGATGGCCGGTTCGCTCACTGGCTGAGCGTGGTGCTGACAACACCAAGTCAAGGGTTAAGATCCCCTTACCGGTCATCTTTTTTTTTTTATTAAAAAAAAAAAAAAAAAAAAAGAGAACTCTTTCAGTTTCTTCTTTCTAAAGTAGTGATGTGGTGCTACAATTAGATGATATATACAAGTTAAATCCTTAAAACTGTGCTTGGCATATTAAAGCTGCCTGCCCATCAATGTTGAATGGAGTTGTTAGGAGCAGGACTTAGAACTGGAATAGGAGTGGGAGAAGAATAAAAATATCTATCTATAGAGAGAGAGATAGGTATAGATATAGTCATAAATAAGTAAAAGTTAACATACATATTATCTAAATAAGTAAAAATTTTTAAGTGTTATGATGCTTGTTGCAAAAAAGTATAGGTTCTAAAATATTGCTGGAAAAGTGTAAATTTGTACAACCTTCCTAGAAATTAATTTGATGCATTCCTAAAGCTTTAAACAGGCTCCTTATCCTTGGCCTAGTAATTCCATTGCCAAGATTAAATCCTAAAGTAGTAATGAGATACGTAGAAAACTATTTATATTTATTGTATTTATATCAATAAAAAGTTTAGAAGACAGAAGTCCTGTTAGGAATTAGAATCTTATATTTCACTTATTAAGCAAAGGATTTGTGCCAGTTCTTTATGCTAATCCTCATCTGGAGATAATGATACCAACTACCTCAGAGTGTTACTGGAGTAAGTAAAATACTGTGTGTAAAATCTTAATATTTTGCTAATGGCAGAATTAGATGTTAGAGATTACTATTACTGCTGGTGTAACTATAATCACCTGATTGTATTAGTTAGGATTTTCTAGGCTTCATTAACAGACAGACTCTCAAAATTCTTGGGCTTAAAGAACATTACATTTCTTTCTTTCTCTCCTGTAATACAGTCAGGAGGGACTAGCACAGCAGCATTTTCTACCCACATCCCACAGACTGACATTCAGCGATATACCTCATGGGGTCTAGCTCTTTGTTCAGGGGGAGGGGAATTGATTTACTGATTAAACAGTTGTCTTTGCCATGTACTTACATTTTATGACCTTGGTCACTTAGTGTATTTATTAATATAATTTCTTAAATCAAAGCAACTGCTTAAAATTACATTAAATAATTTAAAATACGTAGAAAAACAATTAAATGAAAAATAGTAACTGTTAAATGTGGGTGACAGAATTATGGAAGATTTCTTTCCCAAATGGTTATAACTTTTCACATTTTAACAAGGATTATGAGTTTGTTACTTTGATAGTTAGGAGACACATAATTACACAGACATACTTGGAATATTCTTAGTTAATTAATTACCCTCTTATGAACTCCAAAATTAAAAGCTTAGGGCTATTAGGGCTATCTTCTCATTTTAATCTAAGTAATTATTTAATGAAGTTTTGACTCTGACTCTAATTATTTAAAGGGTAAGTACTGTTCTATGCTATTTCTTAAGGGAAATTAGAAAGAAAATTCATGACTCACTGATTTTGTGTCTTCTTTATAAAATCATTATCATTTTGTAAATCATTTTGTTGGTTTTTAATAGTTTGTTAGCCACTTTTATATTTATTCATTTAACATTTCTTAGATACTTTCATAAAAGAAACTTCCCAAGATGTCAATGATGAGCTAAGACCTCAGTTGAATCGAGAAAAGCTTTAAATAAATTGATAGATATGCTAGAACTGTTATAATATAGGTATAAAGCACCTTGGGAATCCAAAATAATTATTATTTAGCTTAGATTGAGTGAGATGGGCTGTGAGTATTTAATAGAACCTGGTAGTATGTGAGGCATAATTTAAAATCCTAGATGAACATTTCAGGAAAAGAAAGTTAGAAGAACAATCTAGACAGAAGTAAAAACATGAAATTATATATATTATAAAATTTTATATATATAAAAGTTATATGTTTGTATATGCATATAATACAGTAAAATATACTGCCATTTCTGATGAATGGTGTGACCAGGGGAACACAAAACGTGTAGGTGGAAAAGACAAACAAATATTGTGATGACAGAAGAATTTACATCAAGTAATGGAAAATCAGAAGATAAATTAAATTGCATGATGTGCTTAGAATTCTAGATATTGTCCTGTATTCAAATGTTGTCCAACATAGGCTTTTTTAAAAGAAGATTTGAAGGCTGATGATTAAAAATTGGAGGCTGATGTGGAGATGAGAAGCAACCAGAAGCACAGCTTACATTTGGGAGGCTACTGTAATGCCCGTATTTGTAATGACAAATATATATGATGGTCTGAACCAAGTTATGTTAGCAAACATAGAATGAAGATGATATTTCTAAGGTATGTAGGATCCATCCTCTGGCCTTGTGTAGGTGGTTGGGGAGATTGAAAAAAATAAGGATGATTCTGAGGGAAGGCAGCTGAATAGGTGGATGTATCTGCAATTCAGAAATAAAATACTAGGTAAAGATTGTGTTTTTATTGGTTCACTAACAACCATAAATGACAGATAGATTATATAAATGGAGAGATAGATGAATAAACTGTCAAGTTTACTCCTCAAAAGATAAATTTGTAAGCAGCATATAATTATAGCTAAAACTTAAAATGTCCATGTATTCTCCTAGGGATCCATTGTTTACATCTGTTGTGCAGAAAGTTTACCTACTATTCAAAATTGAGAATAAAAAGGGAAAAATAACAAATAAATTTCACATCCAAAGATTGCATTATTTATGTTTGAAAATATAATGAATAGTTTTCACTTGTCAGATTTGAGTGACAGTTTGGTTTATTATGTGAGGCTGGCTTGGAAATATAGACAGAATATAGAAAATTCTAAGACTTATAAAACAAATGAGAATTATAAAGTCTTATGACATAATTTGACATTTTTAACTCTGAGACAGTATTTCCTTTGATATTAAGATTTTGCTTTTTGACCAAGCCACCAAGTATTCAAATGAAGGCAATATCTTCCAAAAATAAAACTTTAACATATATCTAGTTACAGAACTACATCTCATTTTTATAACTAGTATGTTTTTCCACATCTGGTGTGTTTGTTTGTACTATTAGAAATAAATTAGGCAGATTTTCTTTTTGACTTGTACAACTGGAGCAATTAAATTTGATCAGACATATGCATAAATGTACACATGATACATGTATATGTGAAATAAATTTTGAGGATACATTGACACAAGCACTTTATAAACTGCATGAGCATTTTAAAAACTTACCAAAGAAGATCTCTAAAGAAATATTACTTAAATTGTGACTAGGAAATAAAATGTAATCAAACTTGAATAACTACTCTTAAGAAGTTGAGTGGGTGTATTTCACTACAAACGTAAATGCAAATTAATAGTAAGAAAGTAGTGCACATTAAAGAGCAGAAATGGTGTAGGCAGAGTGAAGGAAGAAAGAAAACTCTGATCTTAAAGCTAAGGGTAAAACTTTATTTTAGAGGGCACATTGGATTTTACTTTCTGTATTCACAATATAACTAAAATAGTTAAATTATATTGTTTTAATACCCATGAAATAATTAGCATTCATCTAAACTTAGTGATAGTGAATCATTACTATTTTTATATGATTTAAATTCTCAGAACAGTAGGAAACAATTCGAGGTGCCACCAAAAAATACCTTTTTATTTGCTCGAAATGGCTATGAAGTCTTCCTTTAATACTTTTAACAATTCTAATTCATTTTTCATGGAATCACCATTTCTTTCCTAAAGTACCTAACCTCCAAATATGAATATAAAAATGTTTTGGTCAACAATGGACACCATATATGACAGTGGTCCCATAAGATCATGATGGAGCTGAAAAATTTCTATAACCTAGTGACAACATAGCTGTAGTAAAGTGATTGCACAATTACCTTTTATATATATGTAAACTTAGTGTAGCATAGTGTACAGTGTTTATAAAGGTCACTGTAGTGGACAGTAATGTCCTAGGCCTTCACATTTACTCACCACTCACTCATTGACTCACCCAGAGCAATTTTAGTCCTGCTAGCTCTATTCATGGTAAGTGCCCTATACAGGTGTACCATTTTTATCTTTTATACCATATTTTTACCGTACCTTTCCTATTTTTAGATATATTTAGATATACAAATACCATTGTGTTAAAATTTCCTACAGTATTCAGTGAAGTAGCATGCTTTACATGCGTGTATCCTAGGAGCAATAGGCTATAACATGTAGCCTAGATGTGTAGCAGGCTATTTCATCTAGGTTTGTCTAAGTACACTCTATGATGTTCAAACAATGACAAAATCACCTAAAGACCCATTTCTCAGAACTTATCCCAATCATTTTTTTTTAAATTTAATTTTTGACAGCTCTTTTATTTAAACATAATTGATTACATATATTTTTCAGGTACAGATTTGAATATCAATACTTGTGTACAATATGTGGTGAACAAGTCGAGATAATTGGTATACTCATGCTTACAAAACATAATCAATTTTTAAGACCCTTAACCAATTTCTCATTAACCACCCTCCCCCTCCCAATTCCCACCAATAGTAATCACATTTCTGTTCTCTTCTATGTAGTAAATTCAATATATTATCCTTCCTTCCTTCCTTCCTTCCTTCCTTCCTTCCTTCCTTCCTTCCTTCCTTCCTTCATCTTTTCTTTCTTTCCTTCCTTCTTTCTTTCATTCATTGTTTCTTTGTGTCTCTTTGTTTCTTTATCTATCTCTCTCTCTCTCTCTCTCTCTCTCTCTCTCTCTCTTTCCCACTTACAAATGAGGTCACATGATATTTCTCTTGCTGAGCCTGGCTTATTTCATTCAACATAATTTTCTCTAGGTTCATCCATGTTGCTGTAAATGGCAGAAGTTCATTCTTTTTTATGGCAGAGCAGTATTCCATTGAGCATACATACCACATTTTCCTTATCCAGTCATCTGTTGATGGACATTTAAGTTGGTTCCAACTCTTGCCTCCTGTAAATAGAGGTGTGATAAAAATGGGACTGAAGGTTCCCTTTGACATGACCATTTCCATTCCTTTGAGTATATACGCAGAAGTTGGGATTACTGGACTGAATGGCAGTTCTGTCTATAGTTGTTTGAGAAACCTCAATCTGTTTTCCACAATGGCTGCACTAATTTAAAGTTCCACCAACAGTGTAGGAGGGTTTCTCTTTCTCTACATCCTCGCCAGCATTTGCTATTCTCTGCCTTTTTGAAAATAGCCAGTCTAACTGGGGTGAGATGATGTCACAATGTGGTTTTGATTTGCATTTCCCTGATGATTAGTGATGTTGAGCATTTTTTCATGCACCTGTTGGCCATTTGTATATCTTGTTTTGACAAATGTCTATGTAGCTCCTTGATGATGTTGGGGGGCCATGGTTGAGGCTATAGCTCCCAAGATCTGGGGGAGGATTCAAAAAGAAAAGGAACCATAGAGTTTGAGTTTTGTAGGTCAGTATCTCACAATCCTCTTAAAATGTCAGTTCTCGAATCTATTACAACAGCTGAGGCACATATTGCAGTTCTTGTTTTGAAATCTTTTTGAATACATGCTCAGAAAAAAGGCAGTGTATATTCACTTTGAATTTCAAAGTAAATACTCTGTCCCCCAGTGAAAGAAAACCTACAAAACGATACATCTAAATATACATTTCTGAAACACTAAGCATTTTTTGACTTACTACGTTTAGGTATGTATCGATTGAAAAAGGGAAGGGGGAGAGAACAGCCATTCAATAATCACCTACTATGTGCCAGGCACTGTGTATATTGTGGTATTTAACCCTTATAACAGTTTGTGAGTTTTTGTGTGATTGTTCTCATTGTATGGAAGACACTGAAGTTTAAAGATTAAATAATCTTCCCAAACTGACCAAAAGAAAAGCAGAACTTGGATCTGTTTGGATCTCTCATGAAGTTTGATAGTTGCCCTCCACTACTGGCTGAAAATACTGTATCTTGCACACTGCCTTTCATTGTTAATTTCAGTGTAACTTTCTGCTTGAGAAAGGATTAGCCACTATATTGAGACTGTGTATGCATAGTGATTCAAAGTATAACATATAATTTTCATTACAAATCTTATTTGGGATTTCTATTTAAAATTCCAGAAATCTTTTAACTGAAAAAATTTCTTAGGATGGAAATACTTGCAAATAGGAGCTAAAGAGGTACATTGTTAACAAGAAACAATATTAGCCATCCATCTCACATCTTCCAGTTCTCCTATCTGGAAACACTCTCTCCCTCCAGTTACTTTACACTCAGCGTGAAATTATTCAATCGCTTTGAAAACATCAAAGAAATAAAGAATTGCTCCCAATCTGCAACTTACAACTGTGTCCCCTGATCACTAAAGGAAGGTCAAAGGGGCTAATGCATTCACAAAGCACAGGAAAGGGCATACTGAAGGGGATATACTTAATCCTCAGAGCCAAATAATCATTAGCAGTGGTGATGGATAAAGTCGAATATGCAATAGCTACAGGGTCAGTACTACATTTATTCAGATTCATAAAATGAAAGTAAGGAATTATCAGGCTCTGAGCTGGAAACTAGAATGAAGGATGAAATGCCTAATTCCATAAATTCTAACAATCATAGTCCAATTCATATTACCTTTTCATTTTATGATTTAAATTTTAGTTTGCTTTAATGTTTTATTTAATATTAATATTCACATGAAACAACATCTAGATAAAATATTTTAACTAGTAATTTATATACTTTCATTCAACAAATATTTGCTGAGTACATTCTATACATGTGAAATAACGCATTTGTACTAGGTTAACTTTAAAAATGTACTATTGCTTTCAAAATGTAGTTTTGCAACTTCCTATCACAATATACAAATACATAACCTGCATTTCTTAAAGTATGCTAATGTATAGAAAAGTATGTCATCAACATTACAACTTAAAATTGTTTATAAGCTGTGATTGAAAAAACAATAGTATTATGATAAATTCTATTTGAAGTTCTGTGAAAGACAGCATTCATTTTTGTTCCTTTTCAATACTGAAAATTTCATATTATCAATATATTCAGTAACACATTCTTAAGTAAATTAAATTTCAAACTGCCATTGTATAGTAAAATGGTAAAATATTTTTTCTATTTCAAAAATACAAATACGTTTCACATAAAATTCTTTCTGAAAACCTAATGCATATCATACTATATAATAAATTATCTCTAGTTTGAATTGTATTAATGGTCAGAAAATATTTTCTTTCAGACAACGTATAAATATTTAATAACATAAAGATTGTCAATAGTTTAAATTCAAAGACATTTGTACATTGATCTCCTAGATAAAATGTCATTAAGCCAAATGATTTTCCACAGGTTCAGTTTGCTCTGACACTATGTATTATACATTCAGGTATTGTGTTCACGATGATAACTAAGGAACCAGTCTTGTTCAGTAGGTAAAACAAATTAACTGAATTTTATAGCTTACTTCTAGTTCAACAAGGATGGGAACATACTTACTGCTACTTGAAGTCAAGCCCTGCCTTAGGCAAAATCATGAAATAGGTCCAGGTAATCACTGTCCTGCTTGCATGCCCCTACAGATATCCTGACCTACCTCATTGACCCTTGTTTTCATTCCCCCTGGGTGGCTCTCGCTTTGTTGCTGCATTTTGGAGGCACAGTGCCTAACCAGGGGGGCCCTCTTTGGGCCATGTTTCATGCTTCAAGCTTACTGCTTTACTGCGTATCAAAATGTATTATACCTTAGATATTAATTGTCAGCTGGAATAAAAGTTGATCATTAAATGATCATTAAATGAAGAAGTTATTAAGTGGTTGTGAAATTATGGGTTACATCTTTTGAGGGTATCTATGATCTAGCTACATACTCTTTTTAGAATACAAATATCAATTCAGAGAAATGTCTCTTGAGCTGTGAAATATCAAGTATAAAACAGTATAAAAATATATTTAGATAATTGAGCTTTTTTCTGTGCCTCTAGATAACAAGATCTATACACCCATTCTATTCAAAATTATCCCAATTTATATTCTCCAATTTTAGTATTATATTTAATCCTTAGGTGTCTTGATATTGAAATGAAGCTATTTAATGAGATTCAGCAATTTTATCACCAAATATGTATTTATGTAATCTTATATAATTTTTTTAAAATCTGGCTTCTAAATTCAGAATAAGATAGAATTGTCAAGACTTAATTAATTTTTAACAATTTCTTTAGTTGTTAACATTAAGCCAATGAACACAACACATTTGGCAAGGCATCTAGGTAGCCCAATATGTTCATAGGTAGCTTGATAGATACAACTAAATTACAATGTAACTGGGCCTGCATTTTATATTTTATAGAAACTATATAGCTAATGTAATATTTCATATGATTAGAAAAAGTGTTCTTTTTATTGCTAAATTTCAGGAATTCAGGTGGAAGGTGAGGATTGAGAAGTATATTTCACAGAGACCAACATCATTATAAATTCCTTACTTTCCTACATGTGATGTTGGAAAGATACATGGTTAAGTTTCTCATAATAATCACAACTTAATCCATCCCATATTTGTCCTCTTTTTTCCTTTATTTTCTTGATAAATAACAGGACCAAATCAGATTTTTTAATCAATAAAGTGGGAACTTTTTGTTGTCTTTAGGAAAACAAACTAGTACAAGTATAATAATTCACTTTACAAATCTTAATATTATTTTTAAAATTAGAAATGGTTGCACCAAATAGACTCCCTTGATAATCTTGGGCTTAAAAACCTAGTAACTAAAGTGGTAAACATTTCCCTGTTGAGACTGTACAATATTCCATAGTGTATGCCCTCAATCTTCACTTGTCAAGATAAGAGTAATCAATCTCAATTCCCCATAAAATGTAATTTCCATTAAAGACAAGCAAGAAACACTACCAATTTCTTGGTAGCATTGGACTTCTATAAAATAATCCCCTTTAAAAGAGACCAGGGGAAAAATACTTTATTTTACCATTGAGATATTGATATGTAGAAGTAGAAAAGTCAATTCATATTCTCATCTGATTGAGATGCCTAAAATAAATATTTGTCTAGTTTTTAAGGAAAGGCTAAAATAGAAGTTGGTGAAATTGATTTGTGCTAAAGAAAAAGAGTACCAGAATCCACAAAGAAAAGATTATTTCCTATTGAAACCATATTCTACATAATCTGCTATGCATCTAGCATCCCTAAACAAGGCCAAAGCAGTCCATCAATTAAAAACATGGTCTTTGATATCATAGCATGTAAAAATACACTACGTGTGATGAAAGTTATGGCCTCCATCATCAGTAACTTTATATTTGACTAGGGTGTAGAATACTCTACAATTCAAGGCAATTTTCCTCCAAAAATTCTAACAAGCAATATATACACCTAGCAAAGAAATCCAGTGTTGCTAACATATAGTCATATGTCATATGAATGCCTACCATATTTGTGGCTGATGACTTTTCTAAAACATAAATCTGGTTATCACGTCTTTGTAGGAATCTTTCAGAGGTTTTGCGTTCCTTTCAAGATAAACTTCCAAATATGTCAAAAAATGGCCTTTACTTAAATCTTCACTTAATTTTAACACAAATCTAATTCTAGTGTGATCTCTTACTTTCCCTTCATTCTGGATCTGCAGATAGATTACTCTCCCCAAAACTGCTCTTCCACCTTAACTTTTATGTATCCTGCAGGACTCATCTTTGATGGTTCCTCCATCTGAAAAGTGTCCTGACTCTCAGACCTCAACTGAGAATGGATTTGTTCTATCCAAAATTCCTCCATCCTATGCTCATGCCTGTGGGTTAACAGTCTGTACAACTCTATTGTGAATTCCTTGATGACAAGGTTGTATTTTATTCATCATATTACTCAATGCCTATCATGATAGTTTGCATTTTGGCATGCAAAAATTCATGCTTACTGAATTAAAACTTGGACAAAAATTCTTAAAATGCCAAAAACAAAAATTAACAAGAGAAACAGAGAGACAGAGTGAGAAGAGTGAAGGTGATTGAGAAGAGCTGAGAGAATTGTTTTCTGTGCAAGAGACTTTCCTTAGGTACCAAGTCCCTGCCTGCTCCTATCTTCAGTACAGCAGGACCTGCAAGCATACCCTCACCCAAAAAAAGAGAGGAGTATGCTGGGGGAACTCACCAGGAGCTGCAAGCAGCCTCCACCTGATGGAAAGCAGTATTTTCCCAAGGGACTACTGTCACTGCCACAAATACTGCTACCAAACCTTTAAAGAGGAATTAATACCAATTCTCTTCAAACTAATCCAAAAAATTAAATAGAAGCAATTATCCCAACTCATTCAATGAGACCAGCATCATCATGATACCAAAACCAGACAAGATACAACAACAAAAAAAGAAAATTACAGGTCAATGTCTCTGATGAACATAGACATAAAATTCTCAACAAAATATTAGCAATCAGAATACAGCAACATATCAAAAAAAAAGTATACACCATAATCAAGTGGGATTCATCTCAGGGATGCAAAGACATTTCAGCATACACAAGGCAACAAATGTGATACAACACATCAACAAAACCAAGGACAAAAACCATATGATTATCTCAATTGATACAGAAAAAACATATGACAAAATTCAACATCACTTCATGATAAAGACTCTCAGCAAATTAGGTATAGAAGGAAAGTATCTCAACAAAATTAAAGCCATATATGACAAACCCAAGAATTATATTCTCCTGAATAGGGAAAAGCTAAAAGTAGAAACAGAATAAGACAAGGGTACCCCTCAACAAAATTAAAGCCATATATGACAAACCCAAGAATTATATTCTCCTGAATAGGGAAAAGCTAAAAGTAGAAACAGAATAAGACAAGGGTACCCACCCCCACCACTCCTATTTAACAAAAGATTAGAAGTACTACCACAGTAATCAGGCCAGAGAAAGAAATAAAGGGTATCCAGATTGGAACACACAAAGTCAAACTGTCCCTTTATGCAGGTGACATGACCCTATATATAGGAAAACCTAAAAATTCTACTTAAAAAGCTCTTATTGCTGATAAATAACTGCAGTAAAGTTAAAGGATATAAAATCATCTCACAAAAATCAGCAGTGTTTTAATACTCCAATAACAAACTAGCAAAAAAAAAAAAAAAAGAAATCAAGAAAGCAAGCCCATTTACAGTAATCACCATTAAAATAAAATACCTACATATCAATTTAACCAAGGTGGTGAAAGATCTCTACATTTATAATGAGAACTACAAATCACTGCTTAAAGAAATTAAAAGATGGAAAGACATTTCATGCTTTTGAATTGGAAGAATTAACACTATGAAAATGTCCATAGTACCCAAAGTGATCTACAAATTCAATGCAATTCCCATCAAAATACCAATAACATTCTTCACAGAAATAGGGGGAAAAAAAGTCCTATTCATATAGAATAATGAAAGTCCCCAAATTAGCCAAAGCAATCCTGAGCAAAAAATAAATTAATTAATTAAAGCCAGAGGCATTACATTACCTGATTTTAAATTATACTGCAATGCTACAGTAACTGAAACAACATGGTACTGGAATAAAAATAGACACTTGGACAAATGGAACAGAATAGAGAACCCAGAAATCAACCCCAATATTCATAGCCAACTGATTCTTGACAAAAGCAACAAGAACATACATTGGGGGAAAGGCTGCCTTTTCAATAAATGATGCTGGGAAAATTGGACATCCATGTGTATAAGAATGAAACTAGATCCATACCTCTCGCTATATACAAAATCAATTCAAAATGGATTGAAGACTTCAATATAAGACACGAATCTATAAAACTCTTAAAAGAAAACAGGGGAAACACTTCAGGAAGTAATACTGGGCAAGCACTTTATGAATAAGACCCCATGAGCACAGGCAACAAAATAAAAAATAAATAAATGGGATTATATCAAAGAAAAAGCTTCTGGACAGCAAAAGAAACAATTAACAGAGCAAAATGTCAACCTACAGAATGGGAGAATATATTTGCACACTATGCATCCAACAAGGGATCGATATCCAGAATATATAATGAACTCAAACAGCTTAAGACTAAAAAAAACAAGTAACCTGATTTAAAAATGTGGAAAGGAGCTAAATAGGCATTTCTCAAAGGAAGATATACAAATGGCCAACAGGTACATGAAAAATGTTCAGCATCACTAAGCATCAAGGAAATGCAAATCAAAACCACATTGTGATATCATCTCACACTAATTAGGCTGGCTATTATCAAAAAGAGGAAAAAGAAAAAAAATGCTGGTGAGGATGTTGAGAAAGGGGGAGCATTTTACTCTGTTAGTGGGACTGTAAATTAGTGTACACACTATGGAAAACAACATGGAGGTTTCTCTAACGATTACAGATAGAACTGCCATACAATCCAGCAATCTCACTGCTAGGTATATACCCAAAGGAATGGAAATCATCATGTTGAAGTGATACCTGCACTCCT
The DNA here is from genome assembly GCF_000696425.1 of Galeopterus variegatus. Taxonomy (NCBI): domain Eukaryota; kingdom Metazoa; phylum Chordata; class Mammalia; order Dermoptera; family Cynocephalidae; genus Galeopterus; species Galeopterus variegatus. Next base: position 20,773 of record NW_007731368.1, on the reverse strand, counting down.
ATGTTTATCACAGCTCCATTTATAACAGCCAGGAGTTGGAACCAACCTAAATGTCCATCAGTGGATGACTGCATAAGGAAAAAGTGGTATATGTACAAAATGGAATGCTACTCTGCCATAAATATAAGGAAATTCTGCCATTCTCAACAACATGGATAAACTTAGAGAAAATTATGTTAAGTGAAATAAGGCACACACAGAAAGAGAAGCATCACATACCCTATTCATGAATGAGACCAAAAAAAAATAATAAATAAACAATTTTTTTTTAAAAAGAAAGATACACCAATCACAATAATTCCTTGAACTTTAAAAAGGAGAGAACAGAACTGAGGCCACCAGAGGTGAGAAAGGGGGAGAGAGAGGGACATTAGTGAGAAATTGTGAAAGGGCCATAAAATAAGATTACATTGTATAATGTTGAATATAGTAATTATCCTGATTTGAACATTATATATTGCACTCAGGTATTCATATTCAATGCTATATCCCACAGATATGTAAAATCCATTATATTTCAATTAAAAAATTAAAAAATAAGAATTTTTAAAATTAGAAAAGAAAGAAATTAACAATAAGTAGAATTAAAACTTTGTGTCAGATATTGATGGTGATATTATTTTTACATTATTTAGTCATAATCATTTACCCTGTAGATTATTTGCAGTGTTTTGATTTCCATCCATTTGTTCTCATTTTGAATGGATTTCATTGCTATAAAAACTAACATTTTTGCTTAAATGTGTTTATGTCATTTAAAGATAAATCTTTACAAATGTATAGATAAAATATTCCCTTTAATTTAATAACTATATGTAATGCAAATGTTACATACACTGTTAGTTTTCAATTATTTTCAAGTTAATCCAGCATTCACCACCAACATTACATAGAGCCTCCAAAAGGCAAGATTATCTATCAGAAACCAGTCAGTATTGAATATTATAGAAATAGTGAAAATTAAAATGGTCTTAAACTTACAAAATAGAATATATAACTGTATAGAAAATATAGGAAAATGGTCAGGGCCCCTCAGATGTTCAGAATCTTGCCGAGCATTTGATGTAAAAGCCACGTACGCCCAGGTGTTCCTTGGTTATTATCTAATGTAATTACGTATGGACCCCCAGGTGTCCTGGGTTATGGACTTAAGTATAAAGGACTAACAGCTCTGATACATGAAGCTGCCCCCTCAGAGAGCTCTAGGAGGCCACTAGGACAGCTGCTCCTATCTCTGAATAAAGCATATTAATTTTTTACCAATGGCTCCCAGGATGTTTTTCCTATTACCTTGCTTGTGGACCTGCATATGAAGGGCTTGTGACCCAGTGTGTACAACGGGTTTGAAGGGTTTGTGAATCCTAAGCCCTAGTTTGACAATAACACAATGCTGAAGAAAAAAATAATTACAATTTTTGAGTTCCCACAGAATAACATTCATAGTTTAATTATTACATCTTACAATGTTATGTTAAAATTGACCCACTGAAATATTTCTCTTCTCTGCTAAGCATACAACACTTTAATGTCCTAAACCTTTTATCTTTTTTATTCCTAGAACAATATCTGGTAAAACAATGGGCCCTCAAGTAGTATTAATTATTAGTCAAAATTCTGTTGCATCGGCAGCATTATATCAAAAATGTAAGTCAGTTGAATTGTGGCAGTAATATATTCCCCAAGTCTGAAATGCAGGTCAGGCTTATTTTCTGCATTAGAACAAGCATCTCCTAGTTTATTTAGGAGAATGGCACAAATGTCTTATATACCCTCTCCAGCCTTTCAGGAAATAAGCTGTTCAATATCATGGCATATGACCTGTGGCAATTCCTTCAGGGCAACTTATTCTTACAGTACAACAAATCTGTCTTGAAGACATCTTTGGGTAGGAGAGCTAACATTTCTTTAAAGAGCCTCAAAGCTTAGAAGATAAAGACAGAAAATAAAAATATTCTGCTTCTTTTGAAGACACTATGGAGTATTCATGCTTAGTGGTTTAAGTGTATTTTACAAATCATTAAATGTCATCAAGACCACTTAAAGATAATCCACTGAATATCGTCAAATTATCATTATAATTTTCTGTATATCTCTCTTCAGTATAACTGGGTGATTATTGATACCTGTCCATTCTACAAGACAAATTTCTGTTTTTTATTGTTTTTAAGGCTAATCAAGCGAAGCTGAGAAAGTAGAGAAAGAATAAAGAAATCTGTACCTGGCCTTGATCAATTAGTTGTAAACACCCCTACACTTGGACCAGCCCAAATTTCTATTTGGTTCATTTAAAAGGGGCAAAGCCAAAAGTAAAATCTTGTCTAAGAGAATTAGTCAAATCAATGTAGATCTGTTCTTGATATGATTGCCCATTTAATATGCTTTCTTTCTCCACTTATTGTCTCTCTCTCTCTCTCTCTCTCTCTCCACCTCCCCCCTTCCACCACTTGGATGGAATTTCTTTCCATTGAAACCCAAAAGTTAATATTTCTCCCCGTAGTATTATTTCATTGTGTGAATTCAAAATATATTTATTACGCTTCTGTCATGAACCCCAGGCATGGCTCCCACTTGTAACACTTTATAGTCTTCACAACTCAAATATGATATTTTCAAAAGAAAATATAGTAATGTTTATTGAACATCTTCAATCCCTGCCATCATCATGTTTATTATTGATTTTCATCTTCTTCAACATTGCCATTATCATCATCCATCACCATTCCTTTAGTATCTACCACAGGTCACGCATGAGCTAGGTGTTTCACAGATGCTATAAATGCTACTTTCTTCAATTCACAAAGCAATCCTGAGAAGCAAATAATATGATTTCAGTTTTGCTGATGGGGTAAAGAAGGATCAAAGAGATGAACTAGTAGTTTGGGTGACTTGGCAATATGAATACTAGAACATCATAGTGCATATCTGAGACCTAGCAGAGAATTGCCTAACGTGTTAGTAGGTAAGCACTTGAGTGCTGCTGTGACTCCTCCCGACCTCTGAGCTGCTCTGAGCTTCCTCAGCTGGGCTGTGTTGTTAATTCACATTGATTAAGCCTGTGTGGGGAATCTAGGAAATACAGATGAACTGCATGCACCCCTTCGCTGATATGATTCAGCACTTGCCTAATTCACCCTTAGTTAACTGACTAGATTTTAAATATCTGAGAGCATGAACCAGGTAGTTTCCTCCCTTCCTTCATTCATTCATTCATTCATTCCCTCCCTCCCTCCCTCCTTCCCTCCTTCCCTTCTTTCTCTTTCTTTCTTTCTCTCTTTCTTTCTCTCTCTCTTTCTCTCGCTCTTTCTTTCTCTCTTTCTTTCTTTCTTTCTCTTTTTTTTTCTAATTCCTCTATCTAGTCCAACTGTCCTCCTCTCTAACCAGGTTCAGCATATGTGCTAATTACAGAATTGGATACACAGCAGTTATTTTTTAATGGATTAACTGAATTCAATATAAGAAGCAGTAGAGCTGAGCTAAAGTTATAGCTTTTCACAATCACACTGAACCATTTTGATATATGCTCATCAACAAGCCAAATTTGGTTCAAAATTTAATGTCCAAATTAAAATAATTTAGAACCCTAAACCATGTCCTATACATTGTCCAGCACGCAATGTGATCTAATAATTATTTGCTGAATGTGGAGAAATGGATAAAGAAATGAATGTTTTGACCTTGCTCACTTAACAATGTATTTAATTTTCTACTGTATATGCAACATATATGGGGACCAAGTGGTTTTGAAAGCAAAAGGCTTTGTATTCCAGCCATAAGTGAGAAAAGACAGAATCGGTGTTATCTGTCAGTGAATTATGGGAATCCATCCAGAGGTGATGATAAAATCCTGACACAGAATTTAAGACATGAAAACGTAAAGACATGACTGAACCCCAAGCTAGTTTATGAGCATTTATCTTAACTTGTTTACTCCTTTTTTCGTATTTTTCCTTTTCTGTATATTCTCCAATATAATACCCTTTGTTTCTGTGTGGCAGAATTGCAAGAAGAATAAATAATATATTACTTCTCATACCACATATTTACTCAAAGGCTGTACCTACATAGGATGTTTTTTTCATAAATTATTTAGACGATGAGAACTTTAATGCCATTGCCTAAGATTTAAATTTTTGTGTTAAAATGGTAAAAATTTTTTAAGCAAGATAAAAGTCTACATTTTTCTGTCTGCATTTCAGATAAATATAGCACTGTAGAAATCACAGCTTCTCTATTTCCTATGTTTTGCTCACATGAATTAATAGTGCTATCATTAGAAATACCTATCCAGGTATAAGGTAGTTGGGATGAAAATTCCCAGTTGCTGATATGTACCAACAAAAGTGTCCAGGAGTCAACCATACAGAGAAATAATAGTGATGGCAAGGAGTAGCACAAAAGGACTGTTATAATAATGGAATCCATAACTTGTATTCAGCCTCAGGTTGTATGGATTAGTGATCAACACTCTTGACCATACTAAAATGAACACAGTTTATCTGATGAGCATCATCAATATCTACAAATGAGAAAAACCCGTATGTCTGAAGCAGTAAAGCACTTACAACATAAGTTGAATTTGTGTATGTGGGTCTGGGATATGATCACGTCTCTCTTCCTAGGACAACCTTCCTGCTTATCTTCCTATCATCACTGCATTACGCTGATGTCATGGGTAGTGTTGACCCTAGCACTTCATTTTTTAAAAGGACTAAATTCTTGATTCACAGGGATGATTCACAAAATTATTTATAAGTGGAGGTGGAACACTTAGGAGGCTGTTCTCTGAGAATTAAAATGAGAGAAATCAAGAAGTGTAATCATTTACGTTTATATAAACCAAGCTTATCCAGACTCTTAACACTGCCCTGCCTTGATAAGCAATATAGTAGACAATAGAACAGAATGTTACTGGATCTTGGAAAGCAGCACAGAAGATGATAGCATTAGACAGAGAGTGCACGAGGAATCTTCTAGAGATGATGGACATATTTATGTTATAGATAGCAATGATGGTTTCAAAAAAATAGGCAATGTCATAGATTAAAAAGAAAAAAATGGACATATCTGTATATCTGTACAGTTTGAGGGGAGACTCAAGTCTCCATTTTTCAGGAATACCTGTCCTAATACACGTCCTATTGTCATGTCTCCTTGTCATCTTCCTGCCCTACTAAATCTATCTCCCACCTTAATCTATGGATTTATACACATATAGATATAGGCATAGATAAAGATATAGATACAAATATAGATACATGTATATATAGAGATAGATGATATCCATAAATATTGTGAGGATGGGACAGGAGGAAGGTTTCTCCTTTCTGCTTTACACATGGGCACAGAAAAAGTGGCCAACTTTGTTGAATCTCCTTTAAAGGTAGAGAGATTCTACAGCTCAGAGCAAACAATGCTTTTCTGATGGGGAAAAGGAAATGGATTCTTCAGAGTTTAGCCAGGGAAGAACAAACAGACTGGGAGAAGACAAGGGGGGAGATGGCTACACTGTGAAATTCTCTACTTTGTGAGTTTCGCTTTGAACACGCTACCTCACTTAGAAGATAAGTAAACTGGCGCTGCACAGATGCCACAGGCTGCCTAAGTGGTTAACTTTAGGTTTTGATAGAAATACAGATCAGACTTCTGTAAACATCAGTTCTGTTTTGGGGGGGTGACATCTAATAACAAGTGAGTCTTGGAAGGTCATACAAGATTCAGCTAGGATGTTTTCTTCACTGAGAAAGTTTTCCTGATCTTCAGAGTATATTATCCTCCCAATTTACTTCCTATAACACCATGTATATTTCCTATTAGACTATTCACTACAAGTTAGAGTAGTCACTTCTTTAATGTATGTCTTTAATGATAATGCTAAAATCTGTTAGGACAAGGACACTAATTTTTATTTTACCGGTGTATTTTGTTACATTGTAGGTGCCCAACTAATAGTTGATGACACTACATGGTGATATAATTCAGTTCACCCTTAATCCAAAGTCAAAATATCAGATATCACTCGGAAACGAGACGTCTAGCTTGAATGTTTTCCTTCTCCTCAACAGCTATTACAATGTCATTGGTTCTGTATTTTCCTTACAAAAATTAATGACGTTTCTGCTGCCTCAGTTATCTTTATAATTTCTCTATTGTCTCTATGAACAGGATTTATCATTTCAGGGTTGCTTCTTATTATAAAATAGAGACACATTTATTTATATTTAATTAGTTTTTGGACATTCATAGTCTCTTAGAAGTTAAGATTCTATCTGCCTATTTTTACAGATCTCTGTTATGACACTTGAATTTTCACCTATTCTTGTTTTTTTGGTCTCCTCTCTTATCAGATTCAATTATCACTGATGGGGTTTGGGGAGAGTTTTTTTTTTATCACTGTGTAATATTAATGGATAATATCAGACTTTCACATCATTCTGTAATAAAAAATCATAGGTCTGGAAATCACACAATCATAGCTGGCAAGTCATTTTTCCGGTAGTGACTAGGAGTAAGTTTCTAATCTCTCTGGGTCACTTCTCTCATATGCAAAGTGAGGTTCGATAAACTTGACATTTGGTAGGAATTCATATCTTGTGTGTGTGTGTATGTGCATGTTCGGGGCAATGTATAACTTGAAACCCTTTTCAAAGTATTAAATACCTGAAATAATTTTGTGAGTTAAAGTCTAGCTCATTCTTCCACTCATCTATTTATTTATTCATTCATTTACTTTTACATTCATTCTGCAAACACATGTTGATTGCCTGCTGTTTTCCTTAGTTATGATACACATAACAATAAACAGGCCACCTTCTTTGTCACTGAGAAGCTCACAGTTTTGGACATAGTCAGACACATAAGCAAATAATTATAATATCATGATATGGTGTTAGAATGGAAGAAAAACCTGAGCACTGTGGAAGTATGTATCCGGAAGAACTAGTATTGTCCCAGTCAAGTTATGAATATTTGTAATCTTATATTTTGGGGTCAGTCATAGAGAGTTCACCAAAGCAGCAGCACTAAGCAAGTGTTTATTAAAAACACTGATTATATGATCACACAAGTTTTCTACTTTAAAATCTGCCTCCTAGTTGTAGGCAAACAATTAAGTTAAATCAATATTCATATTTACTGAAGAATAAATGGGTGGTAAATGTGTATATGTGGAAATATTGGAGTATATATTGGTATATAACACTGACGATAGCTTATGACAGGAGGAAAAATGCCAATAGTGTTAATTAAGTGAAGATATTTTCAAAACACTTCTATTTAAGTTTAAAATGTCCCTACGGAATTCATTTTTATTCAGTTGTCTGTGTGTGTGTGTGTTTGTGTGTGTGTGTGTGTGTCCATCAGTAATATGAAGAGCTGAGGTTGTGTTAAGACATCATCAAACATATGGGTGTTGTCTAGACTGAGGGACACAGACCCAATTTTCCACATTTCCTTCAGTAGTTGCTGCATGGAATATGTCCTGCTGTCCCAACCTACTGGAAGTTAAATCTATGTATTTGGATAGTCATGGAGAGGTCATAGGTTATTTCCAGCATTTAGATCTTCAGCCTTCAGCATGACTTCAAGAAATAATCCTATTCAATGATTATGCTAGGAAATATGATGCTTTATTAGAGTGCTAAGCAGCTATACTATAAAACAAACCAAAAAATGATTTCATAGATTCTTAGTAAGCCCTTATATGAAAATCGGTTTTATCTTTAAGCCTCTGGGTTACAACAGTGTATGAGATTAAAACTCCAGAAGCACATAAATTGGATAAACTATGTCTCTATAATTATTTTTCACAACGTTGTCCATCATTGCTTTTTTCAGTATCACACACCCACATAGGGAGAGCATAACCGAGCTACGCTATTGCACATATTTATAGAAAGAAAATATTCAAGATTCAGATTGTTTAAATAATTCATTTATGACTGTACCAAGCATATAATTAAGACTTGCCATTATGCTAAGTGTTGGATATAAAAAGACCGAGGAAGTTCACAGTGCATTAGGAGAGGCTGACAACTAAACAGACAATGAAAATGCAGAGTGCTAGAACATTTCTGAGGGTTTTTAAGCAATAAATATGTCAGATTTTGGTGTTAGAAAGATAACTCTGGCAGGAGGGTAAATAGATGAAATAATATTAAAATAATGAAATAGAAAGTAAAAAAGAAAATGTTGGAAGACAACACTAAGGCACAAAAGGAAAACACAAAGGAAGTACAGACAGCATACGAGGTTCACAATGCAGTCAGGGTTCCTTGGCCTGAGGCAAGCACAGAGATGCTGTGGGCTGTCAAGGACTGAATTCCCTGCAAGGGAGTCCCCGCATGTTCAGGTACTAGTACAGGGAGGGAAAGGGAGAGTAATTGCAGATACTTGGGTTTCGTTTGTGTACACTCACTATGAGGAGGGGGAGAAGTGGATGAAAGGCAGGGAAACAGCAAAGAACCTCAGAAAATATGTTATTAAACACAGCCCTAAATATTTACAAGATGTGAAGCCTATTTCTTCCCCCTGCCGTTCACATCCTCACCACATCCTTCCTCAATCTAGGGCTTCGTTTACTGTTGCTGGAATAGTTAAAAATTACAGTTATCCAATTCCTTGATTTTCTGAAGACAAGTGAACAGATATGATGTTGATGGGGGGGAGACGGAGGTAAGAATAGGAGGAATTGGTAAAGGGACACAAAAATCAACTATTTTGTATATTGATAAATTAAAATTAAAAAAATAAAATTATGTATGCCAGAGATTTCTCTGACTCAATGTCAATAAATAAATACGTAAATAAATAAGTAAATAAATAAAACAAAATTTTAACTTTGGTGATCATCAAAAAAAACCTACAGTTATCAACTCTTTCCAGTCTTGAAGAAGGAAAAAGTGCTCAGGCTAAAAAAAGAAAATGGTTTTATTTAAATAAAATGACGAAAAGTAAAGAAGACAGGAAAAGTCTCAGCCAGAACTTGTAGAGAATCAGACCATATTCTTTGCCTTTCAGAATAAAACCATATATCTAATCATCTGGTAAGAAATCCTAGTGCTGTGCATAAGCAGTAGACTCTGTCTCTGCTTCCCCCTCAGACTTTTCACCTCTCTTTGAACTCTATCAGTGGGTGGGAGCAAACATTGGTCAGGGTGTTTCTTCCCAGGTATTCTTACCACAGCATCACTTTGGGCTGCTGAGACCCTCCACCAATGGCCCATCGACATCTGTGCTTTTTTGGGTTCCAATAGCTAGTAGCTGCTTCCTGCCCTGACCCTTTCTGGCCCAGAGTGGGAATAGCTCCAAGGAAATCGATTTGTTTATTTTTGTTTCCCTTACCCATGCCCACCCTTTTGTAAATAGGTCCTTTATTAAATTCTCATCAAATGATCCAAAAGCTTGTGCCTAGAGCCTAATGGAAATATGGGAACATATGATTCCAGGACCCTCACCTAAGCTTTAAATAAGCAATTTCATTCTCATTTGTTTTACATACTAGGTTTATGAGAAGTTTTAATACTAATTTTAATAAGTGAATAATATTTTTCATAGCATGCATTGAGTTAGCAGTCACATATAAATCCTAATATACTCTTTAATGTGCATACATGTGCGCTTCCCTAACTAAGTTGTAAACTACTTGAGGCTAGATATCAAATCTCACACAGAGTTGGTACAATGGGGATCAAATATTTGTTCTATGTGTGAATGAAAGAATTAATAAATTAATGGACAGATTACCTGTCATTTTTGCCAGGCAAAAGATTTTTTTTCTAAGGCAAAAGGTCTAGTTTTTTTTTTTTTCCTTTTTTTGTCTTTTTTACTGACCGGTAACGGGATCGCAACCCTCAGTGTTGCGCCCGCACCGCGCTCAGCCAGTGAGCGGGAACCGGTCTCCACATGGGATCTGAACCCTCGGCGGGAGCGCCGCCCTCTCCAACCCAAAAGGTCTAGTTTTTAGGGTTAACATAACGTAGAAAAGAGTTAGCTGACTGTCCATTTTCAGGAACAATTCAAGTTTGCATCCTAAAGGTTAAACAAAATTTCTATATTTCAATGTCCAAGGGAAACCATTAATTGCTCTTTTATTTTCTTTTTCCTTTGCCCTACCTTACTTTTAAACCAACACAACACCTCTGTGAGAGAACAGGAATCAACCTATTTTGGAATGACAATTTGCATTGACTATTAGTAATAAATATTCTTGTAAGGCCCCAAATTAAGGTCTGAGCAAGGGCAGCATTTTGAGGCTTCCCTTTCCCATTCTCAGATTGCACTGTTGATATATAATACGAAATGTCAGCTCTGATAAAGAAGCTCTTTAATCAACAACATTTCATTTAAAATAAAACAAATAAAGAAACAAAAAAAAAACCTCTAATATAAAAATGTCTTACCAAGGTTAGGAATACAGCAAATTCTTTTGTGTCCAGGGACAAAATCTCTTTCATGAACTCTGTTAACTTTTTTAAAAATTAACTGTTTTCTTAATTTTTACGCAGTATTTTACCTATCCTTATTCTATCTTTTTTTAAAAAATGTCTATCCTTATTAATCATGTTTCAATGTTTTTTTTTACCAAATTTCATGTTCTGCTTTTCCTAGACTGTTAGCCCCTTGAGGTGGGTGAGAAAGTACTAAATAACTAGCAAAGCACCATGCAGAGAATTAACTTTAAGAAAAAAAAAAAAAGCTCAACTTGGGGTAAATTTCGGTTGCCTTTTGGAGTCTGAAGAAACTGAAGAAAAGCTATTACATTTAAATAACTGGCTGCCTCTAATCCACCCCAGTAGCTATCCATCAGTGGAAAAGAGATTCTCAGAGAGGCAGAGATTAGGAAATGGAGCCTGTTTTTGATAAGATGAAATGATTCTCATAGGATGTGAATCTATCTTGAGGACTTTTCTGCTCTCTGCTTTGGTTTCTGAAAAAAAAAAAAAGTGGCTGCAGAAAACTCAGATGCTGGAAATTGAAGAAGCAATGCTGTAATAATTTCTTTGATTATGGATGATGGGGACACACAAATAGCAAATGGACTGTGAGCAGTAAATGAAGTTAGGGAGACATGCGAATAAATCCACAGCCTCAGAGCAAAGCACGTGTCCCAGGATGACTTATTAAAGAACATGTTTATCAAAGCTGTAAATAAAGTTGGTTATAATGTTATAATGATAATGGTACTAAGAAATAATATTTTGGTTTTTTAAAATTATTTTATAATCAATTAACAGATACTTATTGTTAGAGGTATCAGGGTAATCTTTTTAAATTAAATAAAAAATTCTGTGCACTGCTTTTGCCTAACACCTAATTAAGAAAAGCAATTATTTGGCTTAAACCTGTGAATTTAGTTTGTGCACATTAAACTCAATGCCTTAACTAGTCTTTGGTTTTAGAGTGCTTTAGAAATCTTATTATAAATTAAATGTAATAATTTTCTTCAAAATTTTCCATCTTCAACTTAAACCACTAGTAATAGCAGTAATTTCATAGTTACAAAGAACTGC
>NW_007731368.1:5953-8894 GCF_000696425.1 Galeopterus variegatus | reverse complement strand
TTTTCCATCTTCAACTTAAACCACTAGTAATAGCAGTAATTTCATAGTTACAAAGAACTGCCAAGTCAATCATTATTTTGGTTTCTTGTGAATTTAAAGACATAGTAAATCGGACAAGTTCAAAACTACCTTATATTTGCCTCTCAAACAACCTTAGTCAACATACTGCTCTTTCGTACATATGAAGTATAAGGATTCCTTAACCTAAAAGATAATTAAATAAACCTTAATGTAGAAAGGGTAATAACGTTTTAATTGCAGAAGGGTAATGATGCAACATGACTGTTAGTGATATATGGCTGGAATTTACTAGCTTATATTTTAAAGGGATTTTATGTTCCTTTGTATTTACGGTCTATGCAGTATTTTTCCATCTTTTACATGACTACGTTATGCCTCCAACACATAATCATAATGTCTCTTCTTTCACTGAGTTCCTGCGTGGCTGCAAGGCATAAATGTGTCTAATGCAAATTCTACGAAGGCTCCTAGCAGACATCTAAGACCTCAGTCAATGAACACTGCTGGAATGCAAGCTTGCCTCGCACTAGCCTCGAGGCCACAAAGGACTCATTTTAAACTAAAAAGACACTTCTCTTTTCTTTGGAAAATGAGATTCATATTACAACTCTAAACTACAAAATTACTTGAAAGGCCTTCTTTCCTAGTCACATCCCTGTATTCATCACTTAGGTATCTACTTCTGAACAAATGACTTAGACATGTTGTCTGTGATTGGATCCACAAAGATACATCACCAGGAATAAAACGTAGCACCCACTCTAGAAAAGCTGTGCTCACAGCACAGATCTCAAAGGCTAGTGACATTTCAACAGCAACAACAAAAACTGGAGCCTCACAGATAATGGCTATTATATTCATCAGTGTTACTTTATTTTGTTTTCTTCAAGCGAAGATTATTAAAAAAACTACCATCTTTTTTCCTCCCTCATTTTTTTTAAAGAAAAGATGATATGAACGTACAAATTTTGGGAGAAAATAATCTTAATTATTCTTATTAGAATGGAGTAAGCTTTATGAAAACTCACTTCATTGGTTTTATGTTCATGTTTAATATCTTATCTCTGACAGGAAAAACTTCATCTTAAATCCACCTGGTGTCAGGAAGCGAAGACTAGGAGAGACACTAGCCTGCAGAGAGCCTTATGTTCCTGTTGCAAAGCCCTTAAATCTTTAATGTAAGTGAAGAATCAAGCAATAGAACAATTTTTAGTAAAAAAGCACTACTATACTAAGTACAGATATAACTATTATTATAATATTTGAGGAATATATTTGTTATAAATCCCTTATGTTATATTTAGGAAGAAAAGATTAAAACTTAGAACATACACAGTGATTTAAGAATGACTAAGCAATGCAGGACATATTAAGCAGTATAGAGGGAGGTCCTGCCTTCACGAGGATTAGTCCCAGAAAATCGACAAGTGCAGTGTGGTTTAGTGAAGGAGCTGATGGGGTGGGAGTAATGAGTTTATTACAAGAGCTGTAAATTAGAGAGGTGCTTAATTTGGGATTATAGACGTGCTTCCTTGTGTCCTGAAGAAAGAGTCGGTATTCGTTCCCCCAAAATGTTATGTAAAATGAATTCTAGAAAGAAGAGACATAAGTAAATGCCTAAAGCTAAAAAAGAGCAAGATGTTTTTGAGGAAAGTACAGTGTTTCTAGGTTTCTCCTAGGAATGAAAAAAAAAAGTCTTCTAACTGGAAGACTTTAAGGGAATTTGATAGATGAAACTACAAGCCCAAACCCAAGACCAGGTGGTCTACTAAAATCAATGGCAGGTCAGGCCGGCACTATCTACTTGATTGTCTGTAGGGTTTTCTTTAAGTTGTTTTTTTGTTGTTGTTTTTGTTTGTTTTTATTTCTTTGTTTGTATGTTTTATCATCATCACAATAAACTGACTGTGAGAAAATAATTAAAATAAATTGATTAACTATGATGATAAGAAAAAACAAGTGAGCCTTTATAGATAATAGAAACATCTTTCAGGAACCCAGAGTCACACTTCTTTACAGTCACCTTCAGAGCTACACCCTCATCAGTAAACTGCACAATTTTGAATTCCAGAAAAAAAAATAAAAACAAAAAACATAGATGAACAAATAAACAATAGGTAGGTGATTAAGAAATAAAGATATATGGTAGTTCTATCTGTAATTTGAGAAACCTCTGTGCTGTTTTCCATAATGGCTGTTTGAATTTACAGTCCCACCAACAGTGTATAAAGGTTCCCCTTTCTCTGCATCCTCATCAGCATTTATTTTGATAATAACCAATCCAACTATGGTGAGATGATATCTCAATGTGGTTTTGATTTGCATTTCCCTAATGATTAGTGATGTTGAGCATTTTTTCATATACCTGTTGTTCATTTGTATGTCTTCTTTTGAGACATGTTTATTTAGCTCCCTGGCCTATTTTTAATTGCGTGGGTGCTTTTTATTTAATTATTATTATTTTGTTGTTTAAGATCCTCATATATTCTGGGTATTAGCCCCTTGTCAGATGAGTAGTTTGAAAATATTTTCTCACATTTTGCATGTTGTCTCATTGCTCTCTTTATTGTTTCCATTGCTCAGCAGAAGTATACAGCAATCCCACCATCAGGTATATAGCCAAAGGAGTGGAAATCGTCATGTGGAGGGGATCCCTGCACTCCCATCTTTATCACGGCTGTATTCACAATAGCTGAGATATGGGACTAACCTAAATGTCCATTAATGGATGATTAGATAAAGAAAATGTGGTAAGTATCAACAATGGAATAGTATTCAACCATAAAATAGAACAAAATTCTGTTCATTCCCAGCAGCATGGATGAACATGGAGTAAATTATGATAAGTAAAATAAGCCAGGAACAGAGAAAGAGAAATACCACATGTTCTCCCTCATGTGGGAGCTAAAAAAAAAAAAAA
>NW_007731368.1:2258-4820 GCF_000696425.1 Galeopterus variegatus | reverse complement strand
AAAAAAAAAAAAAAGAAATAAAAACCAAACAAATAAATAATAACAATAATAAGTTGAATTATTAAGAGAAGAGAGAAAAACTGTGGTTACCAGAATACTAGAAGCAGGAAAGGGTGGGGAGGAGAGGGGATAGTGAGAGGCTGGTTAACAGATACAAAGCTACAACTGGATAGGAAAAATAAATTTTATTGGTGTACAGTCAACCCAGGAATATATAATTAACAATAGTTTGCCTCATGTTATCAGATGACCAGAAGAAAGATCAAATGTTCACATAACAAAGAAATGATTGTTTTACTGTGATGAATATGCTAATTACATTGATTAGATCACACATTGTATGCATGTGTTGAAATATAACTCTGTACCCCATAAATATGTACAATCAATATGTTTCAAAAACATTAATTAAAAAATTGGAAGTTAGAAAATATAAGATACAATGAAAATAAATAGAATACTTATTTATTTAAAATCAATCAATCAATTAAAAATATGCACCATTCTATAAACAGTATTTGTGCACTGGCCGACTTTAGACTTGTCTACTCTAAACATAATCATTTCCTGCCATTATATATGCTTTATCTTATTTGATGAACCTATTACCGTCACTGTCAAGTAGCACTGAGTGGATCCAGTATTGTTTGATCTTCTGTGATTTATCTTAATGAGCTAACATGATGAATTGCTTCATATTAAACTGATAAGTTTAATGCTAAAAAAATAGAAATGAATATATAGGTTTCTGAGGGAGGACCTTAAAAGCAAAAGATAGTTTATAGATATTGCTTTCTCTCTCACTTCACAAATACATTCCCTCTCAAGTAACAATACCTAAGAGCAAACTATCATTGAGTTGCCTAACCATAATGTGGTGGAGAGTTAGCATTCTTCTTGGGTCACCCTCTACTTTGATGACATTCTACAGATAGGAGAGCACATCTTGACCTTCCTGGCCCCTTTATTTGTGTCTATACATTCCAGGGTCCCCTTTCATGGGGAGGCATGATGTGAATAAATGTCATCATGTAGTTATTTACTACATAGAAATAACATAGAAAAAATAAAAATGGCATTAATATAAAACCTACCAGGAGTAATTCTATAAAAAAGATTAGATAAGCTAACTCCATTAGTGACCTGAGAAATAATAGGAAAATCACAAAGTTAGATACTCTTGTTTCCTTAAATAATATTTGCTTGACCATGAGTAATATGAGAAAAAATGTGACGTTCTCTTTTGTTTGTAAATGTTTTGCAAGCTTAAAAATTTAAATGTAAAAGAAATAATCTAACTGATTCCAAGAATTCACATTAAAATATTTAAAAGCCCTTTTAATAATATTTTATGATCATTTCATTTTATAATTTTGTAAATTTCATTTGAATAACTACTATATTGAAATGAAATAAATGTCATTTTTATTATATAAGGTTTTGTGATTTTTTTTAATCAAGTATCTTTATGAACAAGTAGATTTTTTATGAGTTTATAAACATGTATGCCTATCTATTGATTATCTATCTATATGAAAGAATTCTACTGTAAATGTAGAAAACCCCCCTCCCTTGTGCATATGCTATAGAACTAACTTTGTTTTCCCTCTATAGCTTGCCCTAAATGATTAAGATTGTATCAAAAGCAGACATCCTGTTCACCCTACACAATTTCTCAAAACAGGAAGCTGCTATTCATCACATTTGAAGACATCCTACATCCTGTATACAACTCAAGAAGCATCTTGTCTCATCTGATACATCTCTTAATGCATTCTGTTTAATGCATTTACCTGTATAGACCCCAGCCCTCAGTTGATCAGGAAAGCAGTTGGGACTTTACCCTCCTGGTCAACATCTTCCAAAATAATTAAACAAACAAACAAACAAACCAAAAAAAAAAACCCTTTCCTTTAAATTCTGTGTAGTAAATGTGATTGGTGATCCTATAGTGGTGAGCATTCAGACCTACACGGGTCAGGGGGAATCCCACAGGACTTACTCATTACCACTATTATAATTACAAATTGACAAAGGAGGATATATGAATGGCCAACAGACACATGAAAAAGTGCTCAAGTGTAAATCAAGACCACTTTGAGATACCATCTCACTACAGTTAGGATGGCTAATATCCAAAAGATTGAGAATGATAAGTGCTGGAGAGGTTGTAGAGAAAAAGGAACTCTCATACACTGTTGCTGGGACTGCAAAATGGTACAGCCTTTATAGAAAATGGTATGGAGTTTCCTCAAACAATTACATATAGATCGACCATATGACTCAGCTATTCCACTGTTGGGAATATACCCAGAGGAGTGGAAATCACCATGCTGAAGGGATCCCTGTACTCCAATGTTTATTGCAGTACTATTTACAATAGCCAAAAACTAGAACGAGCCCTAATGTCTATCATCAGATGAGTGGTTAAAGAAACTGTGGTATATCTACACAATGGAATACTACTCTGCTATTAATAGAAAAAAAAATGCTACCATCTGCAACAACATGGATGGA
Organism: Galeopterus variegatus; assembly: GCF_000696425.1. Classification (NCBI taxonomy): domain Eukaryota; kingdom Metazoa; phylum Chordata; class Mammalia; order Dermoptera; family Cynocephalidae; genus Galeopterus; species Galeopterus variegatus. Next base: position 2,303 of record NW_007731368.1, on the reverse strand, counting down.
TTTAGAGAAAATTATATTAAGTGAAACAAGTCAGGCACAGAAAGA
>NW_007731368.1:0-801 GCF_000696425.1 Galeopterus variegatus | reverse complement strand
ACAATGCAACATAAATGAGATTCATGACAATGACCTCAAGTCATCTCCTCTGTTGAAGCAGAAAAGCATAAAGGGCAAATTATATCACCTTTTATTTTTTAAGACTGGTTTCTTAGCAGGTAGTTCTGTGCCATGATATGTACATAGTTTCTAAGCTTTATGAATTGATAAAACTACATTAAATTATTAAGCCTTCATGCTTAAAAGTAGTTGGAAGGGTATTTGGTAAAGCTTTGTGATTAACAGTATTTTGGAGTATATTTTCCATTTCTGTGTAATTAATATAATTATCAGTGGAATGACTAACGTGAGAGTTTTTATAAAATATGAGTACCCCTCACTATTATCATGAAAAGGGCTTCTTTATAGATAGCAGATAAAGCTGAATTTGCTCATGCATTTAGCAAACATTTATTGAGTACCTACTATGTGTCAGGAACTAAAAACAATAGGTTTTAAAGATGAATAAATTACAGACTTTGTTTTTCATGAATGGTTCCCTCATCTCTGGAGTCGTAAGGAGAGAAGGTGCTAGCTAGAAAACACACCACTAAAGTAAAATGTAAGAACTCAGGAAAATCCATAAGGCATACATGAAAATTGTGAACTTCTAAGTTGCCATGCTAATTTAAAAAAAATGTTTTCCTATAAGTTTGCTCTCATTGTAAAGAAATTATATTTGATAACCTGAAAAATAGTAAGCACTTCTACCCTTCTCAATTGAATATACTTTTCCACAATTGTGGATTTGTCCTATTGACATGTTTAGAGTTATCAAGAATAATATTGAAATCTGCTGCA
>NW_007731367.1:161530-161738 GCF_000696425.1 Galeopterus variegatus | reverse complement strand
TTCGCCCCAGTAGCATATTTATCCAAACAACTTGACCCCACTGTACGCGGGTGGGCCCCCTACCTCCGGGTTCTGGCAGCCGGAAACGCATTACAAAAAGAAGCACACAAATTAATGTTTGGGGCACCTTAACCATACTCTCACCTCACCATCTAAAAGACCTCCTCACCTACAAGGCGCTACATTCCCTTCCCCCGTCCAGGCTCCT
>NW_007731367.1:160132-161481 GCF_000696425.1 Galeopterus variegatus | reverse complement strand
GCGTCAGTTCGCGTCTCATATGCAGGCGTGGCCCCGCCCACGGGCTGGGCGAGGCGCGGGAGCAACACTGAGGGTTGTGATCCCGTTGCCGGTCCCCGGTCCGGTGCGGGGGCAACACTGAGAGTTGCGATCCATTGCCGGACACGGAAAAAAGACAAAAGACAAAAAAAAAAAAAAGAAAGAAAACCCATCCCTTTCATTCCTTCCTTGCCCACCCCTAAATGCAGCTACTCTCCTCCCAGTACCTTCCCCACTTGACGCGCCGGTCCACAATTGTATGGAGGCCCTCCAAAACCTCATTCCCTTTCATTCCTCAGTTTCCAAGGGCCCCCTTCCTCAGGCTGATTACACTTGGTTCACAGATGGATCCTCCTTTAAACAAGACAACAAACATTATGCAGGGTATGCTATAGTGTCCCTCCACTCAGTCATAGAGGCGTTCCCATTACCATCGGGCACTACTAACCAACAGGCCGAGCTCCTTGCTGCCACCCGTGCCTGCATACTCACAGAAGGAAAATCCCTTAATCTATACACAGACTCTAAGTATGTATTCCACATCTTGCAGTCACACGCAGCCATTCGGAAGGAACAGGGGCTACTTAACACCAAAGGTAATACCATAACTAACTCTGCCCTAATAAACAAACTTCTTGAAGCCTCACAGTTGCAGAACTGGGGGTCATCCACTGCAAGGCCCACCAAAAGGACGACTCCCTCGTAACCCAAGGTAACTGCAAAGCTGATAGTACAGCCTGAGCGGCCGCTACCACAAAGCCCCAGCCCTCCCGTTTCCCCTGCGTCGCTCATGGCCCGCCCCGCCGTCCACCCGCGGCCTACCCGCATCTCTTAAGCTGGAGCGGACGGCGGGGGCAGGGGCGGAGGCGGGCACAGCTCCCCAGGAGCCCCCAGAACCCCTCCTTCCCCTCTGCCTGCTTGATGTACCTACTGATACAAGTAATCCCACTGAACCTGACAAACCCACTCTCTTTCACCTTCTCCATGACTTATTCCATTCCAACCCTCAAAGCTTATCCCATTTTCTCCAGACCTTTTTCTCTCTAACCCCTTCAGACAAAACCCTTTTACAACACATTTCCTGCAACCGTTCTATTTGTCAGCGCACAAATCCTAACACTCCCTTAAAGGCCAAACCCTACCCCTCACACCAAGCCAGGGGAAATATTCCAGCAGCAGATTGGCAGGTTGATTTTACCCACATGCCTCCAGGTCGACGCCATCGCTACCTCCTGGTATTTGTGGACACCTTTTCTGGGTGGGTAGAGGCCTATCCCACCACAAACAAAAGGGCTTCTACTGTCGCCTCCCTGCTCCTCTCCCAAATCATT
>NW_007731367.1:158767-159671 GCF_000696425.1 Galeopterus variegatus | reverse complement strand
GGACAATCAAGTAACTCCATGGGTCCACATTTCTAGGTTAAAACCCTGCTTCCCGACCTCACCAACGGATCCCACGGAACCTACGCGTGACCTGCAAGTTCAGGACACACCCTTTCAAGAAACTAAAACCTTTGCCTGCACTCCTCACCCCTCTGACCCCCTCAAGCTCCACTTATCCCGACTCCCAAGTCTCCCTCCAGTACAGGAACAATGACCACTCCCGTTAACGTCATCCTGTTTCTCTCGCTGTCCCTAGTAGGTGCCTCTAAATCCTCATACGTCTGGAGGTTCACGGTACGAGAAACTTATATAATGGGGCAAGGTAAGACCACCAAACTACTCCCTCCCACGGCGGACTGTCCTGTAGCTGGATGCCAAAGTGCCATCACTATCCCACTTACGAACAGTAAGCTGATCTCTCAATCTTCCCGCCCATACCTATGCTTTATGTTTGACCAGACTCAAACGTCCTGCAAGTGGTGGCCAGATACTTATGGGGGATGCCCGTACTGGTCGTGCAAAATCCACGACCCACTAATAGGTGCGGGAGGCCAAATATTTCAGCGCGACACAGGAAACTCTTACCAACTTTATATTAAGGACTCCTGGGACTCCAGATGGGCTGGGGTAGTTCTAACCAGACTTTTAACCAGCTTTTACTCAGGAATTACCAACTACTGGCCACAGAGGACCCTACCTGCTCTTCAGCGGATCAGCTAACACACTGTTAAAATGGATCTACATCACCAATGGTCCCTGTTCCTGGAGGTTTTAGCCGCGGACGCCTGGATGCTCTCCCCTACAGCTTCCTACACACACTGGACTCAGCAAATAACTGACCTGTGGCTCCAGGGAACGTTTATAGAATTCTCCCCCCTCAAAATTCCTTTGGGGCCTAATAAAG
>NW_007731367.1:155032-157520 GCF_000696425.1 Galeopterus variegatus | reverse complement strand
TCCAGTACGGGCACGACACTGAGGGTTGCGATCCATTGCCGGTCATGAAAAAAGACAAAAAGGAAAAAAAATAAATAAATGCTGATAGGAATGACCCATTATAAAGAGAAGAATTGATACAGGAGAGGGGGAAATTGTAGTTGCAAAGTTCTTTAAAGGTGAATGGGATTAGGTACGTGGTGGTGGGATAGTCATGTGAACAATTTATTCGTACAGTGTATTAATAACAGAGGAAGGAAGGAAGGTCTGCTGGGATGTACGGAGGGAAGTGGATTTGGTAGTGAGAGCATGTGAAAGTTCTCTTGTGAATAGTTCCTTTTTCTTAGTACAGTAAGAGGCATGGAGAAGCGAGGGAGTGGTGGAGGTTTGAGGACAGAGGAACTAGAATAAACCCAGGCAGACTGTCTCCCAAGCTAGCACTGTTAATCATGACATACAGCTGCCTGTCATGGAAAATGCCCAGGTTATCTCAGTTGGAGGGGCCTCATCATAACTGATACTACTGTGTGCTTGCTTCATGTTATATGTTATATGTTATATGGTTTCCATGCCCCCCTCATAACAAGCCTATGACATAGATACTACTGTTATTACCGTTTTGTAGATGAGGAAACTGAAGCTTAGAGGTGTTAAGTATCTTGCTTTACAGTTAAACAGATAGTAAGTGGTGGAGTCAGAGCTGGAATCCAGATGTCTCTGACTCCAAAGGCAAGTGAGGAAGAGAAGACTCCATGTTAAGAACTGTAAAGCCTCTTAGAGAACTGTGGTATTGTTTCCCATGGTAGATCTGGTATCTGGCATTTGCCCCGATGATCCAGCAACAGCTCCAGTAGTCAGTTCCCCCTTCCTACTCTGTTGCTAACAAAGTTATTGTCTCAGTTAGCAGTGCTTTCGCCTACCAGTAATCGAAAACTCAACCATAATGGCTGTTTTGTTTTTCTCACATAAGGAAACATCTGGAAGTACACAGTTATCATCGACTCAGCTGCCCAGCAGAGTTGTCAGGGAGCCAGGTTTGCTGTGTCTTTCCACTCCACCATTCTTAGTGTGTTGGTCTTTGGTCTCAAACTTGTCATCTTATTGTTGCAAGATGGTTGATGCTGTTCCTGACATCACCCTGTTTTCTTTTTTCGTTGTTTTTGTTGTTGTTTTTTCCTTGTTACCCTGCTTTTAAAGAAGGAAGATGGGGAAGGAGCTATGAATGAAAGATAGAAGAGTGTGTTTGTCCTCTTTTTTACCAGGAAAGCTTTCTCAGAAGCTCTACTCAGCAGACTGTTTATATCAGTAAGTCAGAACTGGGTCATTCCTGGTTGCAAAAAACACTGGTCGCTACCTGCCTTCCTTGCTCTGAAATTGAGGCAGGCCATGAAGAAGGAGTTTGGGAAGCTCAGGGACAACTGCCCTACAGTGCATGTTGGAGGCACTCTTGCCAAAAGAGAGGCTTTGATTGCCCTCTTTCACATGGGTCTCCTAATGGTCATTACTCACCTGTGGCTGCTTTGGGACTGGACATTAATCCATGGTTCCATTAGCTGTTGCATGGGATGTTGCTTTGCCTCCCACAGATTTGTCACCCCTTTCCCCCTGGGTGACAGAGCCACCAAAGATTACTCAAAGCCCATCTCTTTTGAGCAGTGGGAAGCCCCAGAAAGGGGTTAATATCCCAGGACTTCCTCAAGTGCGAGGCATTTCATCCATTTGGGAAATTAACCACAAATTGGGGTTCTCTTCCTGCATTTATTCTCCAGACCAAGAAGTTACAGGAAGAGACATAGGTGGGGTTTTGCTAAGTAGAATTTTAAAAGTTTTTACAATAGAAGCTGGTAACATTCACTAAAAACAAGTCAGATGACATTCTGTTAGGCAATTAAGTGATCCAGTAACAAAGGCTTGATTTAGCCAACATTCCTTTTCCCTCCAGCAGCTTTTTAGTAACTGTACATATCAGTTAGTAACTTGTCTGTCTTTGAGCCAGCAACCTTGCTGTGTTACAATTCTTATCTTGCAACAGAGACTCAATAGCCTGGGGAAAATTTCCTGTCCTTTGCAAGGTCAGTATTTGAAACTGCAAGGCTTTGGAAAACCAGGCCCTATGAAGTACATTTGCTTTATGAATCCTCTACAATGGAAGGGGTAGAGACAAGTAGCACTAAGTATGGTCATCTTTGTGTGAGAGACCACTCTGCATGTCTTATGTCTTAGACATCTCTCCAGTTCATCTTGGGAGGCTTCCACAGTCGGTGAGTGAGAGAAGGAACAAGAGACATCAGAAGAGTCTTGGGGATAAGAAAAGGTTTTTTTGTTTTTAAGAAACAGCACAGACCATAAAGAAAAAGATTAAGGAATTTCAGCTGCAAAAACTGTGCATCAGAAAATCCCATTAAGGGCCGGCCCGGTGGTGCATTGGAGAGTGCGCCGCTTGGGAGCGCGGTGGCGCTCCCGCCAAGGGTTCAGATCCCATGTGGAGACCGGTTCCTGCTCACTGGCT
>NW_007731367.1:151900-154076 GCF_000696425.1 Galeopterus variegatus | reverse complement strand
GGTACGGGCGCGACACCGAGGATTGCGATCCCGTTACCGGTCAGTAAAAAAGACAAAAAGGAAAAAAAAAAAAAGAAAATCCCATTAAGGGCCGGCCTGTGGTTCACTTGGGAGAGTGTGGTGCTGATAACAGCAAGGCCACAGGTTCGGATCCTATATAGGGATGGCCGGTTCACTCACTGGCTGAGCATGGTACTGACAACACCAAGCCAAGGGTTAAGATCCCCTCACCAGTCATCAAAGGAAGAAAATCCCATTAAAAGGGAAAAAAGTCAAGTGGGAGAAGATATTTGCAAAGCATTAACTGACAAAGGATTCGTATCCATTATTTATATATCTATATATATAATTTAAAATGTTAAACCACTCAGTAGAAAAGTGGTCTTTTGCAGAGGAGGAAAGCTAAATAGCCAGTAAACATGAAATTTTGCCCAACTTCAGGGAAACACAAATTAAAACACCACAAGAGATCTCACACCTCTCAGACTAACAGATGTTAAAAAGTCTGACAAAAGGACCTCAAACAGTAAGAGAGAGAGCACAGTGGGTAGGGTGTGTGTTAGTTCTTCCTCTTTGACAACACATTTAGGAAAATGTGAGAGCTCTTGCAGTTGTGTTTGGGCGACAATGTAAGGATGATTATTAACAGTGTGGTTGACAATAGCAAAAACATTGGAAAGATCCTCAGTATCCGTCAACATGTTAACCACAAGGTCCAGGGTTCAATCCCTGTACTGCCCAGCTGCCAAAAAACAAATAGAAAATTCATCAACACAAGAAAAGATAAGACATAGTGTTATAATCATACAGTGGGATGAATACTACAGAGAACTACACAGAACAGAGTGGATGAATCTCACAAACGTACGAAAAAGCTAATTGCAGAAAAATACATAGAGTATAGTACCATTTATATAAACTTAAAGACATGCAAAACAGCAATACTATTTTTTTAGGGATATGTACAAGGGTACTTCAAACAGTTCATGGAAAAAATAGAATTAAAACATAATATGAATCCATGAACTGTTTGAAGTACCCTTGTATATGTGCAGTAAAACAGATATGTGGGGGCCGGCCCGGTGGCGCACTGGATAAGTGCACCGCTTGGGAAGCACGGCGGTGCTCCCGCCCGAGGGTTCGGATCCCACATACAGACCGGTTCCCGCTCACTGGCTGAGCGAGGCGTGGGAGCAACACCGAGGGTTGCAATCCCGTTGCCGGTCCCCGGTCCGGTACGGGGGCAACACTGAGGGTTGCGATCCATTGCCGGACACGGAAAAAGACAAAAAAACAAAAAAGACAAAAAAAAAAAAAACAGATATGTGACACAGAGTCACATATCCATGTTTGTCATGAAAATGACAAACTCCTGGTCAGAATGCTGGTTACCTGAGAGGAAAATGTGATTCTCTGAGGCAGTCGTTAGCTCTTGGGAGAGTGAGGGGTACAGAGGGATGCACCATGTGTACGTGGGCTCTTAGCTGGATTTGCTATACTTTATTCTTGGGGGAGGCGGGGGTGTGTGGCTAGGTCATAGTTTGTCATATTATTCTTCGTATTTTGTATGTCTGAAATACATACATTGGATAAATGTTTAAAAGAGGACAGAAGAGGCACAGAACCTTGAAGTACAGAGCTTAGAAAACAAGTCTATGCCTGTCTCCGTAGTGTCTTTGCTAGACCAGACTCAGCCTGCAAAGCTTCCAAATTGTTCGCTTTCCAGCTGATCATTGACATCTGTGTAGCAAGCTCTGCACCAGAGAACTCTTTAATCACTCCCTGTCCCTCACCACCTTGCCTCTATTCCACATGCCCAAAGGAATGTTTAGATTGGACTTATTTATCTTTCTGACATTTTGCTGCAAACACTACTGAGTTGAATTGGGTTATGAAAAGGTAACATATTATGAGTAGATGGTGCTGTAGAGGTCCAAACTAGTTGCAGTTGGTCAAACTATGCCTAGTGAGTGAAAAGGGGCCTCCATACTCTTCTTGTCTCCTTCTGATTGCTTAAAACCACCCGCTTCGTCTGTGACTCTTAACTGGCCTGTCCCTTAATCCTCTTCTTGTTTTGGTGATGTTTCTATGATGGTTTTCAGTTCCAAGAGGGCAAAGGCCTGGAGGCTTTATTCTGGCAGCCGTTTGCTTGTAGGGATCACACTTTCAAGGCTCA
>NW_007731367.1:134809-151621 GCF_000696425.1 Galeopterus variegatus | reverse complement strand
CTCCATACTCTTCTTGTCTCCTTCTGATTGCTTAAAACCACCCGCTTCGTCTGTGACTCTTAACTGGCCTGTCCCTTAATCCTCTTCTTGTTTTGGTGATGTTTCTATGATGGTTTTCAGTTCCAAGAGGGCAAAGGCCTGGAGGCTTTATTCTGGCAGCCGTTTGCTTGTAGGGATCACACTTTCAAGGCTCAGCCTGCAGATAGCACAGTACCAAACAGAGTCCTCAGCTAGCTCACTCAAGCCCTGCACGCAATGCCTGGCCTCAGTTTGGCCCCACAGCCCTTTCCCTCTTCTCTGATCAGCCCCAGCCCTGCCAGTAACCCCAGGCAGGAACTCTAACTTAACTCTGGTGGTTGCCAAAGGCAGAATAAAGGGAGAGATCAAGTCAGAGGGAATATATTGGTTACATAATTGCTGTTTGGAAGTATGCCTGCAGGTTGGAACTTTTTAAATGAATTTTTACATAGTTTGGTATACTTCATTAATTTTCCAGAAGCATAGGTAGCCTCAGCCAGGTGAGAGGTTTCCCTTAGTCTGTTAGGATTCACCCCATTCCTCTTTGCATGAGAGCAGTGTTTTCTTCCAGAAATGGAAGCTGTGACAGGCTCCCTGTGGTGGAGCAGTCTAAAAAGTAAAGCAAAAGATTTTACCATGGAAACACCTTAGCCATGCCTGGGGCCTTGAGGTGGACATGGTGCTTTACATGCTACTTTTATAGCAGGCTGTAGATAGAGGTGAGCTCCCTAGCCTGGGCTGTTTTCTAGCTGTCAGTTAAGCAAATTATGCTGATAAATTCAGTGTTCACTTTGTTCCAGGCGGTTTCATATTGGATGGTCAACTTGGAAAGACTAATGTAGTTCGACAAAGTGTATTGTTGACTATATAATTGATTAATATTGTTTGGGAAAGTTGCTTCCTATTATGACATGTTTTCCTATGGGAAAGCCATATTTAACTTATACCCTTTTGCTCTAAGAACAAAACCTACCTAAACTTAGGGTATCCAGCACAGCACCATGCTTTTATGGAAGCCAGTTCTTTGTGACCCTCACCCCTACCCAGTGGCTCAATGGCAAACACACCATATTAATATAAATAACATTTGGTGGTGATGTTGCTAGCAAATCATTCCCAGTCCCATGTGTCTTCATTTTCTCTTTGTGATGTACTACCTCTCCCTCAGTGGACTCTGCCTACTGTAATGTTATTTCTTTCTGCCACATTGCCACTTACCCACTGTCCCTGTTTCTCCTTAAGCTGGATAGCTTTGACTTAAATGAATTTTGTTTCCCATCACCTAGGTTAAGGGTGGCAAATAGGTTTCAATTCTTGTGCCATCTCTGATCCATTAATAATGGCTGCCTGGAGTTCTGAGTTGGTAAAGATTCAGAGGTAAATCTAAGCTTAGCCAGGAAGAATGCTGATTGATTAGCATTGTCTGTGATGGGCACAGGGTTAGGGCTCGGAGAATTCCTATCTAAAATACTCATAAAAATATTAAAAATCAAAAAAACTCATAACACATCAGATTATGAATGGTGATTGTGTGCAGCTTAGCCAGGAAGAATGCTGATTGATTAGCATTGTCTGTGATGGGCACAGGGTTAGGGCTTGGAGAATTCCTATCTAAAATACTCATAAAAATATTAAAAATCAAAAAAACTCATAACACATCAGATTATGAATGGTGATTGTGTGTAGATTTTTATAGATTACAGGGGACTTTAATGTTCTTTTCATAATGTTCTATGTTTTCTACATTTTTGACAGTGAACATGTATTACTTTAATAAGCAGGAATAAACACTCAGTGTTATTTTGAAAAGAAATGTCTTACCTGAATGAAACCAGTGATTTGAATATGCTGTGTTGGTGCTTGATTCTATAGTTACAATATACCTAGCAGGGGGCTAGGAGCACTCACTGTCTTTTCCTTTGCTGTATTCTGAAAAATTCTTTGATGCTGGGCCATTGCTTTTGCTGTGAGGTAGAATGTGGGACTGGCTGGTTCACGTCTCGTCTATTAATTGGGCAGGTCGAGGTGGCGCTTCCATCTATGGCAAACAGTTTGAAGATGAACTTCATCCAGACTTGAAATTCACTGGTAAGTATGTAATCTGGCTGGACTGGGTATGAAGGGGGAGTGGATTTTAAAAGCTTGCTCTTTTGGCTGTGATTCAAGGTGAATGCCTGACACCCTGGCATGGTGCCAGATAGCTGCCCAGCCATGGCGCCACAAAGAGCCCTGGCAGATTAGAGAAAGTGGCGCCTCTCACAGAGTCCTGAGCAATTCAGTGTACTTGTTGAATGTCATAAACTTTAGAGTATCGAAAGCTTCCCCCAAAGAAACAGGAGACTTTGCTTGGTTTTTTGAGGGGAGTCAGGAAGATGGTCCAGCAGATAGCAGGGATCATCAGCGGTTGAGGCTAGGGAGCAGACGAGGACAGGAAAGATGAGGTCATCAGGGCATTGCAGTGATGGCCTTTGTGAAGAGCAGGGAGCCTGCCCTGAGGGGGAGGTTGTCTGGGTCTGGGCACTTAGTGACAAAGGACAGAACAAAGTCCTGGCTTCTTTTCATCCCTAGGAAGGGTAGCAACTCTACACTGGAGCTGCGGGGATTATTCATGCTCTCTCTTCTCTTCCTTTTTTCCACCAGGGGCTGGAATTCTCGCAATGGCCAATGCAGGGCCAGACACCAATGGAAGCCAGTTCTTTGTGACCCTTGCCCCTACCCAGTGGCTCGATGGCAAACACACCATTTTTGGCCGGGTGTGCCAGGGTATAGGAATGGTGAATCGCGTGGGAATGGTGGAAACAAACTCCCAGGACCGCCCGGTAGACGATGTGAAGATCATTAAGGCATACCCTTCTGGGTAGACTTGCTGCCCTCTTGGATACACCCAGGTCTTCTGAGATGGTCCCAATGAACCAGCTTCCAGGTGACCTAGAACTTCATTCTAGGTCAACATAACTCTAAACTTCATTTTGGCCTTGTAAATCATGGAGCTAATAAGGAAGCCTGGGGTCTTGGGTGAATTAGAGATGGAAGTATATTTGAATAGTATGCTTCTTTGCTCCTCCCCCAGTGCCTAGGTTGACAGCATTTGCAGAAATGCTTATGCATGTTTATTCACAGGCTACTGTTCACTGCACATGACCCATACTGCTCCTTCTTGTGTGTGTCAGCTCTGATACACTTAGAACAAAATGAAGACTGTCATTTCACAGTGCCTAACCAAACTTCTTCCTGGGGAGATTTATATTTTGGCCTATTCTGCAGTCCAGGTTGGGTGACAGCAACAGAATTCAAAACCAAGTGGTGTCTATCAGCCTTCTTAACTCTATACACACTCTATTTCAGTCTCCTACATTTGTTCTTCCAGGGAATGTATGCATCTCTCTCTAATTTTCCTTCTCAAAACCAGAGAACATCAACACCGCTGTTTCTGACACTTAGACATCCCACGCAAAGCCACATTGAATTTTTGCCAAATGAAAAATGCATCCAACAATCAAGTTTCTAAGAAGGTGTCAAGTGGGGAATGATAATGTGTAATGATTGAGAAATGAATTTATTAAAAGGAAGCAGAAGCATTGACCATTTTTTTTCCCAGGAGGGAGTAGAAATCTGTAGTGAGCACAAGGACATACCGAATTCTGCTTTAAAAGCTGTATTCTCGTAAAGGAGAAGCACCACTTAAGTTTTTTTAACCTAAGACTTTAGAGAAATTAGTGAGATTTTTATAAAGTTTTTTTTTAATCTTTCTAAATTTTGGGAAGAGGGGGAGGGGTTAGAGGAAGGAAGTTGATACCTGTGTAATACATAGAAACTTACAAAATAAAATGCCATTGATGGTTGAAATCACTGCAGTGGTCTGATTTTAAATATTGCATGAGGTTCTAACAGCCATTTTAATCTCAACCATCTCACGTAGTATTGCAGAGCTCATACCTTCAAGATTTCACATCATTTTAGGTTTATGAATCTCAAGTGGACTTCAATTCAAGAGCAGTTCTTTTGAGAGGGGAGCAGCTGGCCAGTACGGGGATCCAAACCCTTGACCTTGGTGTTATCAACACTGTGCCAACCAACTGAGCTAACTGGCCAGCCCTCAGGAACAGTTCTGACTTTAAAAAGGCAGAACCAAAGAAAGAAGTTAAGTGATATCAATTAGCAGTTTTGAGTGAGGGGAACTACCTGTAGGTAAACCAAGCCAGTGTGCTGAGAGACCTGAACCAGCCCTCAAACTTGCAAGAGAACCACCTGCTCATTGTTATGGGACCATAGGCAGTATGTATTGTGGTTGCTTTCTTAAACTGGTAGCTCCTTGAAAAGGGAATTATAACGCCAATGTTTCTTATCACTCTATAAATTTTGGAAAAGGTGATTTACTTTATGCAATGGCCAAACAAGGTTCTGCTCCCCAAGCCTCCCCCACCTTCAGCCTCTTTCTCCATCTTTCCATCTCCTATTTCTCAAGAACAAAAAAGCAAAACCTAACAACAAACTATGTAAATGACTTTGTGACTTCTCAGAGATGGTTTTGGTGTACAAAGTCATGTTCTACACTCTGGGAAAATAGAAACATTTTTTTTTCAGCCTGGACTGGGTGAACAAAATTGGACCTGCCTCTAAGAGAAAGGAATAAAACACCTGTCCACTACTCTCCCAGAATTATAATCCTGCAAATTCCCACTTCCTCTGGGGCAAGGGGGTGATAGAAACATACCATCACTACTTTGAAGTAAAGAGGTTCTGTGTATACTTAGGAAGAGAGCAGTACAGCACAGTTCCCTTTTTCTGGAAAGGTACACTAAATATATGCTGCAGTGATCACACATGAGGGCATATGCCAGTTTTGATAAAGGATGTGACCTCAAAGAGTGCAACTTGAATTGTTTCACAATTTCTGGTAATTCTGCCAGTTAGCCAGCGATGTAGAAGTTCCTGTTTCTGTGTAAAGGGAGCTTGTTTGAGAAGAATCCTGCTTAATTTTTCTGTTGTATGAGTGTTCATGCCCTCTCAGTATAAGTACTTTTAGGACAAGTCTCATAAAAGTGGGGTGTGCTAGTAGTGCACAGATAGCTCATTTCAGTCATATCTGAAATAGATTGAGGTGAGGCTAACTTATCAGGAAAGGCAAGGATCAGTTTATAACTTAGATGGAGACTAATGAAGATAGGTGTGAGACTGCTGGAGGCTAATCAAGGGTCAGGAGAGATAAAGCTTTGGTGGGAAGGAAAGGAGATTCTAGACCTTTTGGAGAAGGCTTAATGTTGGGAGCAGATAAGCCAGTGAAAAAGGCCTTCAAACAAGTGCCCCTGGGATGGCTGAGAGAAGTTTGGCACCCAGACTATTAAGTGTATGGCCCCCAAGGGCCCTAGCCCAGGGCTTCTCGCACTTTACCATGCATAGGAGTCACTAAGAGAATCTATTAGAAGGCCATTTCTCATTCAGCATTCAGCATTCAGCCAGAGATTCTGTATTTCTAACCAGTTCCCAGGAGATGGTGACTGCTGGTCCAAGACAATACACTTTGAGTGGTAGGTCCCAGAGGTCACATTCATTTGTCCAACATGAAACTGAGTAAAGGGATTTTCCTAGGAGCAAGGGGCAGTGAGGACCATAACCTGATCTTCTGCCTCTTAGACCAGTGTTCTCTGCTTCATCCCGGTGGCCTTCGAAGAGTGAAGAGATTCAAAGCAGAGGATAAGCGTTAGTGGCTCCTGGCTTTGACTGCTAAGATTGAGCTTTATGAACCAGTGTCCTTTTGTTCCCACTTCGGTGCACTGTGGACATCAGATGGTGTGCGGCACTGATATCCCCTGTGTGGGCACTAGAATGAGTAAGATGGTGTTGTCAGTAGACATCACAGGAAGTGAAGGGAAAATGGCATCAGCAATTATGACATTGAAGGAAAAGGGCTCTGGGACCAAACTGTTGGGATTCATATCCCAGCTCCACCACTTATCACCAGTGTGCTCTTGAGCAAGTTTCTTAATTGCTCTGTGCTTTAGTTTGCTCAGCTATAAAATGGGGGTAATGGTCCTAGCCTCCCGGGGCTATTGTGAAGATTAAATGAGCTAGAACAAGTATTAACAGCAGGAACTGGCATTTAGAAAACACTTAGAATATGCCAGCTATTATTACTGGTGGTCCTGAAGCTGCCAGACACCTCTCCTGCCTCTTCATCCGAAAGTGTCAGTAGCACGACCTTGCACAGCCTCTTCCTCCTGCTGAGCTGATCTCTGAGAGCAAAGACTTTGTCTTATTCCCCTCTGTGAGTCTTCTCAGCACTTGTGCAATGCTTTGAGGTTATTGCTGAATGAATCAAATAAAAAAAAGTTCTCCATCACAGAAAGATTGATATCCATTTGCAGAAATAGCAGTACCCCAAATCTCCAAATCTAGGCTTAAACTGGTATGGCAGCAAAGCTTTTCCACTAAGCCCTCTGGAACTCCTCAGCTTGATTTATTTTGGGATTGTGTCTCCAGAATATGTCAAAATAGCTTTCCTGGCACAAGGCAAATGATTCCTACCCCCAGATCCTTGAGCCAATCTGAGCCGTCACTGGGGCTCCTCTTGGCACCATATTCTTGCAATGTGTGGAGGAGGAAGCATTGAAAAGCACATTTGTTAAAGTGGTGGAGTTTACTGCCTACAAAGCACTTTATGGCCTCAGAGCCTTGTCTGTGGAGTGGGTTGCTACTGTTTAGGATAGGGGATCTTCCAGCAACACCCTTACAGATGAGAGAGAAGCAAAGTGCAGGGGAGAAAAGCATGTTAGGGTCTCACTCTAAGGATGACTTGGTCTGATTTAGAAACTGGGTTCCTGTTTGTTCTTCCAAAGGGGTAATTCAAGATCCCTAACTGCATCTGAAACCACAGGTGATCAGTTGTGGACAAGGTTTGTGGGATGTGAGGCCTTTGTGTGACCTTGGGTGAGTCACTTTACCTCTAGAACTTAGTGTTCTCATTCATCAAAGGTTTGAACTAGGCCCCTTTTTGCCCCTAAGTTTCTGAATCTAGGTCACTCTGAGAAAATTCCTTCAGCTTCCAAGTTTCCATTTAGCATGCTATTTTGGAAGTTTGCCACTAGAGGCCACTGTGAGTACAGTTTAGCCTTGCAGCAGCTTTAAAAGGTAGAAACCTGCCAACGCCTTTCATGATTTTACTAAGCCATGCCTGCCACCCCTTGGATGTGGAAAACCAGCAACTGCTCAGATTGTGAGAGGCTAGAATTGCGATGTCAGCCTGGCACAGAATGAGCCTATGAAGGTGCTCTGTTGGCACAGGCTGATCAGCCTTCTTTTCTATCTACTGGGCTGGATGAAGGAGAAGCGCTTGATGCATGGTAAGGTTGGGCTGGATGAGTCCTTTGTGACCAAGGCCTGGTTCCATAGCCTGCCTTATGAAGAGCCAGTTGCCTCTTGGTTGCTTAATATTCCACTTTATGGTTGAATTCATTCATTCAACAAGTAATTTTGGGGCCCCCCTCTTTTATGCCCAGCTCCAGCAAATATTGTCATAGAATCAGAGAAAGTCAGCCAGAAGGAACCTTAGAAGAGAACACAGTTATTGTTGCCCCTTCTGTGTTTCATAGTCTGTGGATCGCTCTTGTATATATTTTTCTCTTAAATTCCCAAAACCATCCTCTGAGGTTAGCATTATTATGCCCATTTCTGGATGAGTAAACTCAGAACCAAAGGCAAGTAGCACAAAGTCTTGTACAGAGCAAATGAATGGATAGAATAAAGGGCCCCGGGTTGCATATGGCTAGTAAAAGGCAGGGCTAGGACTTGAACTTGACTTATGATCCCAAGTGCAGCTCTTTCCCTGTTATTTTCACCTTTGGCATACAGAAGAGGAAGATGAAGTTTCATAGTAAAAGAATAATCTGGTAGCAGGCCAGGGTTAGAAGCTGAATCTTCTGCCTTGCAGGCTGAGATGTCCAATCTGACTGCTCCATCCTAGAGCATCCCCAGACCAAGCTGGCTGGGAAGCCCCAGCCTCTGCTGTCTCCAAGCTCCTTCCAAGCAGAGCCTGAACCAGGCTTGCAGAGGCACAGCAGGAGGGAGAGTGCAAGTGACCCCAATCAGTGTGTTTATTGGATCACACTGTATTAGCCTCACCAATCAGCTGATCTCATAGAAATCATTTTTCTGTCCATGAGGATCTGACCATAGCTCCATTAAGAGCTGCTGCCCCACATACCTGTGAGGAAGCTCTTGTACAGCAAGAGCTTGTGTACAGGGCAGGGGAGGAGGAAGATGTAATATTTCTACTTCCTCATTACCCTGACGGGGAAAATGGCCATTTCACATTCACTGTATAAGAAAAGCCCCCAAAAGAAAGGGAATCCAAAGTTCAAAATTGTCTTTTTGGCAACATTCTGCTCTGAAGGGAAATGTTCCCTTGTGCCTCCCTTTTTGGAAGCATTTGTGATGCTGTTTAAGATTAAACAAGAGAAGGGAAGGAGCTTGTGTTTGGGGAGCTTAGGAGGTGCCAGGTGCACACATTATTCCATTTAATCCTCCCCCAAGAGCCATGAACAAGGCATCACAATGCCGATGGCATTCATGAAGGCTCCACATCTACTGGCTGGGCCTGGGCAGAGCTGAGCTTCAAGCTCGGGGTCTGCTCTCCCTCTGTTACACTATAAATTCTCATAGGGACAGTTCCCTTACTATTCTTTGCTCCCACCTCCCTCCAAGCCTTAGTTTTTCTATCTGTAGAATGAAAGGCCCAGTCTCTGGTCTAACTGCTATGATTTTATGATGTTATTTTTTTTCCAGGGGGCTCCCAGCACTTCCTCATCTAACTGGAATCCCGTACCAACTCCGGAGGGGATGATGGTATGGGCATATTGTTATCTCCATTTTTAAGCTGGGGGAATTTGAGAAGCAGAGATACGATGAGAGAATGGAGAGAAGCTGACACTCTGCCCCCAGGCCGGCCAGCAGCCTCTGAGGGGCTGTCAGCAGTAGCTCCTGAAGCCTGACACCTGAGCCTTGCCCAGGCTCCTGATAGAATTATCGGAGAACTGGGTAAAAAATACTTCCCGTAATCGGGGCAACTGTTCTTAGCCAGAAGTGAAGGAGGTGTGTCTGGTGAGTTCCTCTCCCAGTGCGCGGCCAGAGCTCAGAAAACCTGGAGAAATCATGTAGGCTGCTGGAGATGCAATGGGTGAGCTCTAGGGGCAGGGCCACCGGGACTTAAGCTTCTGCACAAAGCCAGGCTCGTGTGCATGTTTCAGTTACCTTCAGTAGCCAAGCAGGTGAATACAGGCAGCTTGGCATGAAAATGAATTTAGAGCTTAGAAAAAAAAAGAGTGTTTTACCCTCAGTGGCTTCTCAGGCTGCCCCAGTACAGGACAGCCAGGGGAGATGCCCAGGAGCAGCAGTGACAGGAAATTTAAGGGCTGCGGTGAAATGACAGCCCACATGCACCCATTAGCCTGAGGGAGGGAAGGACAGAGTCCTGCAGCCTAGGCAGACTCTCAGGGCAACTGGGGCAGGGGAGAAATGGGAGGGGGTTCGAGGAACAGAATCCGTCTAGAGGCTGTTGCATCCCTTGCCCTGGCCTGAGCATGACAATCAGGAAGGCGTCAAGTCTGTTGGTGGGAGGCTGAGACTTTAGGGAAGAATCTACTTTGCTTTTAAGCTTCTGAAGAAATGTGAAGACTCATTCTTCATTTCCCAAGATGCTCAAACAAGAGGAAATGGACTTATATTGAGTGGAGAGAGAGTTCAGGAGGCCTAAGAGCAGACTGGCTGGCTGGGGGGTGATATGTTCAAATGAAATTAAGTCTAGCAAAAAGAAAGGGGGGCAGGCTGAGGCTGGGAAAGGTGAGGCTGTGGAGGACCAAGGGAAGAAGGCCCAGTCCCTGCCCTTGGGGCATACCCCCCCCACCAAGGGGGAAAGGAGAAAAAAAATTCTACCTAAGAGAAACGTTTTTTTTTTTTTTGTCTTTTTCCATGTCCGGCAACGGGATCGCAACCCTCGGTGTTGCCCCCGCGCCTCGCTCAGCCAGTGAGCGGGAACCGGTCTGTATGTGGGATCCGAACCCTCGGCGGGAGCGCCTCCGCGCTTCCCAAGCGGCGCACTAGCGCAGTGCGCCACCGGGCTGGCCCTAAGAGAAACGTTTTTTTAAAAAAAGATGACCGGTAAGGGGATCTTAATCCTTGACTTGATGTTGTCAGCACCACGCTCACCCAAGTGAGCTAACCGGCCATCCCTATATAGGGATCCGAACCCGTGGCCTTGGTGTTATCAGTACCACACTCTCCCAAGTGAGCCACGGGCCAGCCCTAGAGAAACGTTTTGATATACCATGAAAGGAGAAACTCGATCAGATTAAGAGAATCCAGGCTGGCTTCTTGGAAGAGAGGATATCTGAAAGATGGGTAGGATTTGGTCTGGTCAGAGTGGGAAGGCCCAGAAGCAACCAACAGGGCGGGTTCTGGTTGATTTGAAGGCTTGGTAGTGGGAGTGGGAAGATGGAAGGTCTTTGGCCTTTACTGTGGAAAGCCCAGAGATGTGGGCTTTCAGTCAATAGAAAGTCAAAGCGACCCATCCTTCCTTGAAGGCACAGAGATGAAAGAAGAAAGATCCAGGAGTCTCTGGTTCTAGTGAGAGTGCCTTAACTTTTGTCTCTAATAGCAGCTTATTGGCAAATAACCTAGGGCAAATTTCTTTCCCACTGTAGGCCTCAGTTTCCAGATCTATAAAATCTAAGTGAGTTGGATTATCTTTGAAGTCCAATCCCATAATTAACAACACCAAACTAAATATTGAATTAAGTGTGTGTGTGTGTGTGTGTGTGTGTGTGTGTGTGTTGGGTGGGGAGGGGCTCACAGGAGGTAACAGGCTGTGCTGTCTACACTTGGGTATAGCAAAAAATGGAAAGGTCAGGCCCTGAGCACAGATCCCACTGTGTTGGACTAAGCCCTGCAGATTTGTGGAGTGCCAGGGCCTAGGCCATGTTGGCAGAGACTGAGGCTCCTGGACAGAGCCCTGAGTGAGGCCGCGGAAGCAGAGGCATTGCTCTGAGGACTGGAAGGAAGCTGCATGGTGTCGGCAAATACAGAGGGGCATTGGACCCACATAGTTCCAGGTTTGCGTCCTGTCTCTGCCACTTTACCTGTGTGAGCTTGGGCAAATTACTGAACTACTTCAGACCTTAGTTTTGGTATTTGAAAAAAATGGAGCAAATAGTGCCCATTATTTCTCCTACAGATTTCCCAGAACATAAACGCAAAATGAGTGCTCTAACTCCACCGGACTGAGATCTTTTATTTATTTATTTATTTTGCACAAGTAGGATTTATTAGTGGATGTGAGTAAGGAGGGTGCACAGCACAGCAGAAGCCCTCATGAGTGCAGGGCCTGGCACTTGTCCAAGGGGCCACGGTTGGGGATGTATTTAACCCCTCGACCATCCAGGATGAGCCGCTTCTCAGCCACCAGGTCTCCATATTCATCTGCATAAAACTTGGTAAAGCCCCACTTCTTTGAGATGTGGATCTTCTGGCGGCCAGGGGACATGTTGCTTGTGCTGAGTCTTGGTGCGGATGGACATGATAACTTGACCAATGTGAAACGTGGTTACTGTGCCCTGTGGCTTTCTGAAAGCACACTGCATACTTGTCTGGAGCCTAGGTTGGGGACAGCACTGGGTCAGAGACATGAACATCCATTGGAAACCCATGCATGCAACAGGCTGTGCACACTACCAAGGAGGCTGCTGTTTGCAGCCATTGCACACTAGGCCCCCACAAAAAAAAGGAGCATGGTCAGCTCTGGATTGAGCTTCTAAAGAGACTGCCTCTCCCTCATCTCTCTATCTCTAGTGAAGAACTAAGACAGAACATGGCTCAGAGGAGTACAGGTTTGTTAAGTGGCACAATAGCATCATGGGGTTATTGTGAGGATTAAATGAGTGACAATGTTAAATTCTTAACTGCTATGCTTGTTGCATGGCAGGTTCTCAGTAAATAAAATAAGTATACAAGAATCCTTTCCCTTCTCTGTGGTACTGGCCACAGAGAATCTCAATCTGGTAGTTGTCAAACAACAATTCAACAGCTGAATTCACAATAGGTGCTGAATAAATGTTTGCTGGATGGAGGATAGATGAGATGGGTCTGGTGGGAAGACCCAGGCCCTGTCTGGGAGAGGTGTGGATACCAAGGGTCCTCATGAAAGATTCAATGTTTCCAAGGGCAAGGGAGGGCTTTTAATTTAGTCATTTGACAAATGGACACCTACTATATGCCAGGCTAGGGGCTAGGGATGCAACAGTGAACAAGACAAAGTCCTTGCCTGCATAAAGCTTGTATCCTAATGGGGGAAACAGACAAGGCTCATGCTATGAAGAAAAATAAAGGAGGGAGAGGGAAAGATACTGTGTTAAGTAGTGTGACCAGGAGAGCCTCCACGAGGAAGGCAGAGACTAGAGGGATCTGAGAGACCTGGGGGAGAGTGCTCCAGGCTGAGGGAATGGCTGGTACAAAGGCTGTGAGACAGGAGCCTGCAGGGCCAGTAAGGAGGCCAGCATGGCTCGAATGGAGTCGGTGAGGGGGAGAGGAGATGGAGTCAGAGAGCTCATGGGGAAGGTGAGGGGCAGAGCCCATAGCCCAATAAGTCCTTCTGCAGAGTGAGATGGGGGCCAGGGGAGGGCCTTAAGCAGAGTAGTGACACTCTTTTAGGTGGATCCCCTGGTTGTTGTGAAGGTTCCAGTCTCTAGACAGTAAGGGCAGGGAGGCCTCCCTCACTTGGAAAAGCATGAGAGGCTGGAAGGAAAAGGAGGGCAAGAGAAGTGAGAGAGGGAGCCAGTGCCCACCGGGCTGCAGACAGATGCCAGGGCAGGCTGAAGGGTGGATCCTAGGAGCAGGAAAGGCTGCGGGGCTGCCAGCAGGAAGACCCTGGGGGCTTCCCTTTGCCCAGGTGAAACATGGACTAAGCTAGCTGGCGCTGTGATGTGGGGAGAGGCAGAAGGGAAGGGCAGCATGTGATGTCATTGTGATGGTGGAGGCTGCCACCCTTCCAGGAGGAATGAGGGGCTGCAGGACTGGAGAGTCCCATGGCTGGCATCTTGCCTCTTCCTCTACCCCAACAGAACAGAGCTTCTCACCACATCTTCTGAGGCACATCCTCACTGCTCTTGGGTACCTGACCTCGCTGTTATTAAGTGGACTTTCTTGTCAAGGGAAGAGTCAGGCAACCTTGAATCCATCACTCCCCATCTCTAAGCTTTTCATTAAAAGAAGAGGTTTAGCCTAGATGGTCTCCAACCCCTTCTAGTATTTCTATTAATGGATGAATCAGACACTACATCGCCCCTGCCTCTTACAGCTATGGTGGTTTCAAGTTCCCGTCATGCCCTCTGTCTTTCCTTCTCTCCTTGGGTCTGCCACATACAGTGGTGCAGGGCATCTATTGCACCCAGCTGAGGGGGTAAGTGGGTGCTCAAGTCTAGCCCACACTCTGCCCAACCTGGCTCAAGGTTGCATTTACCCAGAGTAAAGAATTCCTTTTTCTGGTTTGTTCTAAGGTGCAGTATGGGCAGCCCCCACTTCCCTGTGCCATGCACACTCCACTTCCACTCTTCTATGTCCCTTTTCTCCTACCATCTTCAGCCTCAAACAGGGCAGATAGGAGGGCAGCATTTGCACAAAGTGCCTAGGGAGGGGAGGGGGGACCGCAGCTGCCTTTTCTGTGAGGAGCTGTGCCTCCTAAGCCCTTGGTGCTTTTCCTCTCCTTATCAATGCTGTGAGTTGCCTCTCAAAATTGCTCTGCCATCATTAACACCACGGATTAGGTCAAATGAGAGCATGTTTGTGGTCTTGGATGGCAAAGGCAAAACGCTGATGCTGATTATTCCAGATCTTCTGGGCATGGCCCATTTCGTGCTTGCAGTTCCTAAGCAGAGGGACGAGCGGCAGTTACGTGGCAGTGGACTGGGGCCATGCTTGGTTCTAATCTTGCTGCCAGGCCCAGACAGCACGTCTGCAGCATGTGCTGGCTTGCCTGACATCATAGGTGACCACGGTTAGTCAGCACTATCATATCTCTCAGAGGAGAAATAACCCATCCAATGGCCATGTCCGTGGGGCTGCTTTTGAACCATCAGCAGTTCAGTTGAGCAAGGACCGGAGCATTTTTCCCTGAGCCTGATCAGCAAGTTTTATGTTCTGGGGCTCACTGGTTGTCTGTGCAGTTGGAGTGTGTCTGTTAGACCACCCCTCCTTTAGTGTCCCCTTCTGAAAAGCCTCTGTGCCCAGAGGCAGCCGTGGCCTTGCATCTTGGCCCCTCACTTCCAGGCCTCACATTCTACCTCCACCAACCCCCACCCTGTGCTCCAGCCACACTAGCGTCCCTAGTCACAGATCTCTGGCCTTTAATCATAACTGGTCCCCTGCTAGGAAAGCCTGCTAAGCCTAGTCCTCCAGGCAGAAGCTCATCATCTGTATAGCTGCTGCCCTGTCAGTGCCCCACTCCATCCCCTCACCACAACCACTTTAGTGTGCTCCAGCCCCACATCCAGCTGCCAGTACCTGCAATTCTTTGCCTGCAGCTTTCTCTGGCTTCTGGAACCTGTACTGCCACTCACTGCTGATCAGGCCCAAAATGCCAGGAAATTAACACCCTCCTGAAGCGGCCCTCAGCCACTGAGCCATTGACTGGCAGAAGTTGGTGTATACATGCCCCGGCCCCCTCACCCCTCTGCCAAGCTAAGTTAGAGGCGTGTTCAACAGCCTCCCAAAGTTCCTCAGTGGGAAGGAGCCCTGGCTGCCCACAGTGATAAGTGGCTTGATAAAGCACCTTTTATTGGCTGCCTTTCTTTCCCTGTCTCACTTCCACATTCCACATTCAGCAATCCCTTAACCTTCCAAATAAACTACTTACATTCAAGTCTTTGTCTCAGGATCTGCTTCTGGGGAAACCAAACTGAGACAGGATCCTCAACGTCCATGTCAATATCACCGCCTTTTTGCAGTTTCTCCTGATCCTCCCTTGTTCCCACTCTGCAGCAGAGCTGTTGGTCACTATTCTCTGCTCCCAGGGCCCTTTATACCCTCCTCAACAACACTCCTCACAATGCACTGTGGTTTATCTGTCTGCATGTCCTCGGTCTCCCACTAGCCTGGGAACTCTTTTGGGATGGAAACTACGTCCTTTTTGTCTTTTTATTCTCTGAGCCTAGGACAGCACCTGGCACAAGCAGGTGTCCAATGCAGTTTTTTTATTTGTTTGTTTGCCACAGAACCAGCAGTGGCAATACCTTGACTAAGAGGGAACAGAGTGACACAGACAAGTACCTACATCATTCTAGAAAGAGACCCTGGGGCTGTTACTCCAAATACAGTCACTTTATAAGGCTACTTGGGAGAACTTCAGTCTCACCACTCATCTGTTCAACAACCTGAAATGGCTCCCTATTATCGCTCTCTCATTGCACGAATGGCTTTTAACACTTTCCATCATCCTGTCCTCATCCTAAGAGGCAGTCAAGCCTCTTGCTCAGAGTCAGTCTTTGGTCTCAGTTGCATGGGTTCAAGTCCTCACTCTGCCAGTTCTCAGCTGGATGATCATGGGCAAGTTATTTAGCTTCTCTGGGCACTAATTTCCTTATTCATTAAATGTGGATAATAATACCTCACGCCTATAATTATTGTGAGAATTTAAAATCATGCATGGTCCTTGTGAATATACTACAAACTACTCAACTGTACACTTTAAAATGGTGATTTTATGGTACGTCAATAATAATATGTTGGGGCCGGCCCATATGTTAAAAAAATTTAAGCATGGCATCTGGCTCAGTTCTTTGAAAATAAAATGGTAGTAATTACTGTTATCAATAAACTTTCCCAAGTGTCCCTAGCACCGGGCCAGGCACACAGCAGGTTCTCAGTAAATACTCATGGAAAGAATGGAGGACATATTCCACAGTACGTTTTTAGCGTTGTCTATGCCAGTTATGTTGCGGTGGGGCGGGCATAGAGATTACAAGTCCAGTTTTGCATCCCTCAGGAAAGGAAGCCTAAATGCAGGTTCTCAGTAAATACTCATGGAAAGAATGGAGGACATATTCCACAGTACGTTTTTAGCATTGTCTATGCCAGTTATGTTGCGGTGGGGCGGGCATAGAGATTACAAGTCCAGTTTTGCATCCCTCAGGAAAGGAAGCCTAAACTATTTCCTTGGAGGGAGGGCTTCAGGCCCAAACTGGCAAGTGGCACCTCCTGATCCAGCTGCACCCTGCTGCCAAGGGAATTCCAGTCTCTGCCCCTTGCTATCTGTGCCAGGTAGCAGAACTGAACTGATCCTGAGCCATGGGTAAAGGAAAAACACTTGTCCCAGTCCGAGGAATGTGTTCTCACATTTATGACTCTGGCTGTATCTGATGTTCTGAGAATTAACTTCAAAAAGAATCTGGATGCCCTTCTTATGGCCCAGCTGCCAAGGCAAGGCCCAGAGAGCACGACTCTTCCCAGTCAGCCCTAGGCTCTTGGCCTCCCCGGCCTGGAGGCACATCTGGCTTCAGATTCGATGTGCCTGAAGGTGGGTGCGGAAGTGGAGGCTCCATCTCAGCCAAGCTTAAACTGAGGCTCAGGAGGAGCCGCGGGTGGATTTTCTGGAGACAAGTCTATTGTGCGCCTTGGTAGACGCCTCAGCGATGCAACCCTGGGCCTGGGATTGCGAGGCTGGGGAGGGGTGGGGGCTGCTAGAGCCTTGGCTCAGAAGGGGGCCTCCTGAGAGGTGTCTCAACTCTCCCCTCGCTCCCCAGGGCAGGGCCTGGA
>NW_007731367.1:126302-133934 GCF_000696425.1 Galeopterus variegatus | reverse complement strand
GCGGCGCCCCCCGCGCCCCCTCCTCCGCCCGCGGCCCCCGCTCCCCCTCCACCCTCCCTCTCTCACTTCCCACGCCCCCTCTTCACGCTCCTCTCTCCTCCCCTTGCCGGCTCCGTAGTTGGGGGAGAGCCCAGGGCTCCAGTCGCTCCGGAGGAGGCGTGAATCGCGCAGGGACTGACTAATTTGGGGTGGGGGTGCGGTGGGCGATGGAACAGCCCGAGGACATGGCGTCGCTGAGCGAGTTCGACTGCTTGGCGGGCAGCATCCCGGCCACCAAGGTGGAGATCACCGTGTCCTGCAGGTGAGCCTCCCACTGGCCGGGTCCCCCTGCCCTGCTCCTGGACCCCGGAGCCCCGAGTCCCTGCCGCTTCGACCCTCTACCTCCGTGCGCCCCCTTCCCAGAGTGTCCTGGCTTCCAGGATGCGCCCCTGACGGTTGGCCAGGAGCCCCTGCCCAGCTTCGGGTGGCGACGGCGGCATGGGAAGGCAGGCTGGGGTCATATCCCGGAAAGTTTGCACTCCAGGCTGTTGCTGCGAGGAGATATGAAGACACAGGAACAGGGATCCGGGCATCTGAGTGGGGAGAGGGAGGAGGTGAAAGGCTATACCAGGGTCTCCACTCAGAATATCTCTGATCTACCCTTCCCCAAATAGAGAAGTGAGCGGTTTGCCCCCATCCCTCCCAGGCATGTCCAGGCTCTGTCTTCTGTGCCCTGCTTTCTTCTCTCCGTCCTCCTTCTTTGCCCCGGCATCCCAGTCCCCCCCTCTTCCTCCACCCACCCACCGCCCTAGACCCCAGGATTCTGAAGTCTTCCTTCACCTCGACAACAACAATATCGACTCTTGCAAAAGGATCAGATTGACTCATTCATACTGAGATGTGGATAACTGATCACAACTTAAAGTGGCATCATTAGACGACAATAACTTGGATCCAAAATCTTAAGCCAAAGGAATAGAACACTGTGAAATCTTAGAGTCGAGTGAAGGAGGAGGAATATTTTGTGGGCTACCACCCCCAAATCCCCAATCATGTCACACAGGGCTTGGGGGTCTCCCCCAGGTTCTGCTTCCCCAGGCAGTAAGAGTGTATGGGTGAAGAAGAGGGGATTTTTGTCCTAGTGCAGTCACTCTGTGTCTGGCCTGGGGTTACTGCTGGGACTGCAAGCCCACCTTGAAGTTCCCCCAGAAATGTCTTTCCCCCTACCCCAGATAACCAACAGCATTTCTGGAGTCTTGGCTGTGCGCTTCCTCCAAATCACCCACCCCATCCTCTTCCAGATCCCTCCTTGGTCAGAGCCTTTATCTACCCTCATGGCCCCCAGCCCTATATTACAAAGTTGTGGTTTGGGGGAGCTGTAGCTAGAGCCAGAGGGGCTGGGCTAGGGCATGAAAGAGGGAGGGAGTCAGGGGGACTTTCTCCGGAACACTTGGGGATGAGTGGGAGTGAGGGCTGCTGAGTCTGAACATAGCTGCTCCCTCGTCCCCCCACCCCAACCAAGCCAGGCACTCCAGGGGCTTCTGTGATAGCTTCCAACTGTCTCCCCCATGGTCCCACACACAGTGCTGTCAGGATAATCTCCAATGCCATTTGTATCTTGCCATTACTCTGCTGGGAGATTCCTGATGGCCCATTAGCTCCAATCTCACCTCCTCAGCCATCAGCAGCTGCCAGAGCCCGCCCTCCCTTCTCCTGCACACACACCCTGCACCTGACGCCCCCTGCCAGCCTTCAATCATGCCTGTCATCTTCAGAGTCTTCTCGGGATCTTTCCCACCTCCGAGCCTCTGAACAGCCCATTCCCTGTCCAGGTTTCATTCCTCCTTTGTCTTTGCCAGTTCACGTGCCCCCATTGTGAAAGGCCTGGCCCCATGCTCCACACTTTCAGGCATCCTCTCACCCAGGAACCACCCTGCTCAAATCTCTGTCTTCTGTGACCCCTGGGCCCTGAGTACTCAGCCTGGGCCATGGCATCCCTCACATACTGAGGACTAACTCTCTTAAGGCTTCTCAGGTGTGTAGACTTCATCCCTCCTCCCTCAAAGCAACCGTGTAAGCATTTGAGGTCAGAGATTTCCACCCTGACTTGTACCCACAAGTCCCCTATTCCAGTGGAGAGGAAAGGAGATGGAGGGCAGAAGGTCTTGTGGCTTTGGAATCAGATGCAATCCCTGCTTCAACACATGGGGTAAACTTTAAGCCTCAGTTTACCCCATTTATCAGGTACAAACAAACAATGAGCCACATGTACTCATGGAGAAACCTTGTTCACCAAGGTAGCTGATGTGCTTAGAACAGTGCCTGGCATATAGCAGGCATTCAACAAATACTGATGGAGGAATCAACTTGCAGGAATAGAGGAACATGAAGCACTGAGCCCACTACTTTGCACTTGTTTGGCACACAGTAGATGCTCGATAAGTAGCTACAACGATTACCCTAAGATAATAGCACTTGGTCCTTCCTAGAAGAGGAGATGTCCAAAGGACTGAAACCTCTTGCATAAGAGATGCCTGAGAATGCATCTGGGTTCCTGAGGGATGTGTTCTGGTGTTGACCCACATCCATCCACTCTAAGGGGACACAATCCAGCAGCCTGAGGAGGGTCTGACCTGCTCCTCCTCTCCAGAAAGCCAGAGGGTGGGGAAGTGGGTTTTGGTGGGGAGGGATGAAAAGGAAGGAGTCACTTGGAACAGAGGGAATGAGAAAACAATTTGGGTGGACTTGAAATTGTAGATCCATCTCTTTGCCTCCATTGGATCCAACTATCCAAATTCTAGAACAGAGAGTGAGAGAGAAGAGAAGGGGGAAAAAAAGGAGGAGAGGATGAGGGAAGAGAGAGAGATGCACAGAATGGCTTTCTCCAGCCTATTCTTCACTCCATAGTGACCAGTTAAAGAGAGTCAAGTCCCTCTCCCCTGGACCCTGTGGGCAAGGCTGACTGGGTCCCAGGAGAGGAGGCTATGGATGCCCTTGCCTTGAGCATCGAGGTGAAACCTGCTGGTGGGCAGGGAACAGCAGGACAAGCAGAGGGACTGGTGGGGTGAGAACTCAAGGGGGTTTCAGGATGGGCAGCTGGAGTGGAGGGAGCCACTGTTTCAGGGAAGATCATGAGTTGCCGTCTCTGGCTCCCTAGTTTCCAAGTTCCCTTTCCCTTTGCTCCTTACAGAGGCTCCTACCACCCCCTGTATCCCCAGGACCTTTCAGCCCTGTGCTTAGGGCAGGACCCAAGCACCTGCCGTGCCTATCCTAGTGCACTCCTAGCTGAGCAAAGCTGCCTGATGCAAGGTCACGTCTGAGCTGGAGCACAGGGCCACCACGGGGGCCCAGCCACGTCTCTGCTGAAGGCAGATGACACTGTGGGACGGACATGTTCAAGTCCCTGCTTCAGGTCAAGTATGTCGTGAGCTAATCTATAGTCCACTCCCAAGCAATTATTTTTACCAACTTTGGTAAACTAAGGGTGGAAGATGAGAAAGCTTTTGGTTGTTTGCAACAATGGTTAAGAATGTGAGCTCTGGCATCTGTCTACCTGGGTTCAAATTCCAGCTCTGTTCCTATGACCTTGGGTAAGCTATTTAACCTGTCTGCCCCTCAGTTTCCTCTTCTGTAAAGGAAACATAATAATCCTTACCGATTTCGAGGATTAAACCGATTAATCCATGAATAGTGATTTATGTGTGTTATTTGACACCTGGAAGTAAATAAAGATCTGTCTCTATAGTTGAGTCCCAGGATTTGTGTGGGTCCTGGAGATCCGATCGATCTAGAGATTCTTAGACCATTCTCCCTTGAGCCAAAAGCTCTTTCTTCCTTTGATAATCTGTTCCAGAACTTTCCTAACTTTGTTTAGCACCCTGCAGATCCAATCAAAACTTACCTGTCAGGTGTCCCATCCACAAAGGCCCCACTG
Organism: Galeopterus variegatus; assembly: GCF_000696425.1. Taxonomy (NCBI): domain Eukaryota; kingdom Metazoa; phylum Chordata; class Mammalia; order Dermoptera; family Cynocephalidae; genus Galeopterus; species Galeopterus variegatus. The sequence continues at coordinate 130,021 of NW_007731367.1, read as the reverse complement.
TTTTTCAGGTCTCTATGCATCTGTTATCTGATGCAGGAATCTGGACCAGCATGCTGGTTAAGAAAAATGATTTGCATTTTTTATGTAACAGGAAACCTTTGCACTTGGGCAGGGTCCTGCTGGAGAAGCAATGCACAGTTCCACATGGTGGGCTCCTGAGACAAAGGGAAGGCAGGGAGGGGAGAGTTCAGAGGCAACCTGGTCGCTTAGCCCTGCTGGAATCTCTCAAACAGCTGCCCTCTCCCTGCCAGCAGGTATGGGGCTGGTGGGCAGCTGCTGCCTCTGCCCCAGAGTTATTGTTTTCTGTTGTCTGTTCAGGTTGGCGTTTTGTTGCCCTGGGGCCCCGAGAGGCAGCCCAGCTCAGGAGCTGTGCCCTGGGCCTCTCAGGAGAGTGTGAATCTGCTCCGAGTGCTTTCTTCTGACAGGCAGGGGAGGGAAGGACCTTGGGGCAGTGTGGCAGCTGTCAAAGCCAGTGCTAGGAAAAAGAGGTCCATTTAACTATTGAATACACAAAGTACTCAGTTTAGAGGAGTCAGGGGAATGATAACAGTGGCATTCATTGAGTGCTTCCCATGTGTTAGGCATTTTTCATCTGTATTAGGCTGACATATGCGATTGCCTGTAATTGGCTGTTCCGACCTATTCAAATAGCACTTTGATACGGTTCAAACTAAGATCATTATATTAGTTTTCAATTGCTGCTTAACAAATAACCACAAACCTAGCAGCTTCAAACAACAGCCATTTGTTGTCTCCCAGTTTCTGCGGGTTAGAAGTCTAGGTACTGCACAATGGGCTTCTCTGCTCAGGGTCTCACTAGGCTGGAATCAAGGTGTCGACAGGACTATGATCTCATCTAAGACTCAGGGTTCTCTGCCAAGCTTATTCGTTGTTGGCAGAATTCAGTTTCTTGCAGCTGTAAGATTAAAGTCCTGTCGGCTTGCTGGTTGTTGGACCAGCGTGACTCTCGGCTCCGAGAGGCCACCCTCAGATCCAAGCCACATGGCCTTCACACAATATGGCAGCTTATTTCTTCAAAGCCAGTGGAAGAATCTCCCTCCAGTCTGCTATGACAGAGTCTTACATAAAGTAACTAATCCCAGGAGTGAGTGTCTGATCACCTTTGCCATATATCATAACCTAATCACATGAGTAACTATTATCCCACCTTGTTCCCAGATCCTGCCCACACCCAAGGGGATTATAGAGCCGTGTACACAAGGGAGCAGGAATCTCGGGGCCAGCTTACATTTCTGCCTACCACAATTACTGTATCTTTTAAACCTCACAACAGTTCTATGAGATAGGTAGTAGTATTTTCTCTTTTTCTGATTAGGAAATAGAGGCTCAGAGACGTTAAGGGATCTGTCCAAGATTACACAGCTAGTACATTTTGCAGAAGGGGATCCAAATCCAGTTTCCTCAGACTTTAAAGCCTTGAGGGCTTCTTGAGGTTGGGGGTTGCAGGTCTCCATGGGGATCATGGTAGAGGCCTGGGTACCAACTATGTAGGTGTGATGAAGAGGAAGACGCTCTCTCCTCAGGGGTGGGAGAGGCCTTCCTTGCTCAGGGATGCCTCTGGCTCTGAGAGGCAAACCCAGACCTGGGGAAATCTCAAGGGAGCAGAGACCAGAGAGTGTCACAGGACATGTCAGCCTTCCATGGCATCCAGACCACATGGTGGTAGCTTACCGTCTCTCCTCTCCCAGCTCACAGTTCTCCTTGCTCAGATTCAAGGCCATTGCTGGAAATGGCCTACCCTTGGGAAGAAAGAGTAGGGAGGAGGCCAGGGAATGAGGCTGGAAAGCTCTTGGGCAAAGAAGAATAAGGTTTAATTAGGAATGCTTCAGCTGTGAGTAACGGAAAATCTGACTGATAGTGCCTTAAACCAGAAATACGTTTATTTTTCTCTCTCTTTTTTTTTTATTTACATTTATTTTCACAGTTTGTCTGGAGGTAGGTTATCTCAGGGCTGGTTTCTTGGCTGTCTTTGCCATCGAGGACCCAGCTATCTTTCTACTCTGGGCCTCATTGTTACAAAATGGTTGCCTCTGCTTCACATGTCACAACCACATCCAAAGACAGGAAGCAAGGTGTAGGGCCAAGAGCCTCTCTTTGAAAAGTTCTAAAGCACAGTCTCTCCCAAAATCTGTCAGCAGACTTCCCTTTCTATTTCAGTGGCCAAAGCTGGGTCCTGTGTTTACCCCTAGACTAGGGACAGGGGCCTACCTTCCCTGACTTCAGGGGGTCTCTATCAGGTCTGAACAAATGTGGATTCTGTTAGCAGCAGGAAGAGACTAGGGAATGCTTGCTTGATGGGCAGCTGTAACATCTGCCTCAGGAGGCTCTCCAAATGGCCCTGCAGGCTACCTGAGCTCCCCAGGGCTAGAAGGGACCTAGAGTTTGGCATCCTCTGAGGACTGACTCCTCGGATTTTCCTGCATTCACTGGCCAGCCAGTGATATGCTACTGGGGACTGAGTCTCCAACTACAGCTTGCCTGGACCCCTGACTATCTCTCTTCCTGTTAGTTCACCAGGCAAGAAAAAAAGGCTCAGTGTGATTTCAGAACACTGCAAGGTACCTGTCCTCTACCATCTCTTCTGCTGGCCCAGCACAGCACCTGACCGTCCCAATAGGAGAGCTTTATGCCTTTGCGTATTGATGAATCCTGGGCAGGACACTGAAAGTCAGTTCCTGGCTTACCATCTCTGAGGCCTTGACCAGGTCATTTAAGTCCTTCAACCTCAGTCTCTTCAACTGTAAAATAGTGGAAAATACTGGCCCTGTCCACATCCTCTAGGATTCTTATAAAGACAAAAAGATTAAGTCTGTGAAGTTCTATATAAACTGCAATGTGCTAAATAAGCTTAATAATGGTAATAGGTACCAATAACTGAACACTACTGACATATTCATTTATGTGATAATTGATATTGATCTTAATTCTTCAACCTCAGTCTCTTCAACTGTAAAATAGTGGAAAATACTGGCCCTGTCCACATCCTCTAAGATTCTTATAAAGACAAAAAGATTAAGTCTGTGAAGTTCTATATAAACTGCAATGTGCTAAATAAGCTTAATAATGGGAATAGGTACCAATAACTAAACACTACTGACATATTCATTTATGTGATAATTGATATTGATCTTAATTTGCTATTAAGAGTCTTTTTCATGCCATGCACAGTTCTAAGTGCCGGGTATATAGTAGTGAATAAGACAAACTCTCTTCCCTCATAGAACTCACACGGGGGTAGAGATGGAATATAAACAAATATACAAATTTCTCATTAAGCGAATAATGTCTGATAGGGATTAGTGCTCTGCAAGTAATTTCGTGGCTTTTGGGGATGCTTTAGACAGGACAAGCTGGTGACATTGGAGCTGAGATCTAAAGGGAGGATCTAGATGAAGGGTGATTCAGGTAGGGAGAACAGCAAGTGCAAAGGCCCTGTGGCAGAAAAGACCTTGGTGTGCTTGCAGAACTGCAGGGAGACTAGTGTTGCTTGAGCAGTGTGAGAGATGGGGGAGGAGTAGAGGATGAGGTCAGAGAGGAAATGGGTGCAGATCACAGCCTTGTGGGCCACGATAAGGAGTCTGACTTATTATTCTAACAGCAGTTGTGGGGCGGTGGGGGATGTTAACCAGGAGTTCTGATTGACCTTCAAAAACAAATTCTCTGGTTGCTGTGAAGAGAATGGACTGGAGAAGGCTAGG
>NW_007731367.1:121263-125249 GCF_000696425.1 Galeopterus variegatus | reverse complement strand
ATTGACCTTCAAAAACAAATTCTCTGGTTGCTGTGAAGAGAATGGACTGGAGAAGGCTAGGGAAAGGCAGGGATTGAAGCACGTGCTAGGCAGGAGGCCACTGCAGCCTCCAAGTGAGAGATGATGGTGATGGTGGCACAAGGAAGACTGGACAGATTTGGGATGTTTTTTGAAGTAGCAACCTTTAAGATGTGACAAATGGGACAGCAGGGGGAACAAGGGAAAGAGAGAATGGAGCGTGTTTCCTACATTTCTGCTGTAAGCTACTGGCTTCACAACAACTCCACAAGGCAGGTATATGACTCACGCACAGATGAGGAAACTGAGGTAAAGTAGCTTGTGAGGACTTACCATGTGACTGTGTGGGGGTTCCAGCTTGGTTGCATCGGAGGCCAGGGTTCATGCTCTCTCCCCTTGGTCATGCAGCATGGGAGGGACAATTATTACAATAATTAATAGTAATAAAAATGCAAGTAGCTCCAGGAAGGAGAGCTCTTTAAGGCATATCAAAATTGCTTTTTAGACCTTGGTGGGGTTGCTTGGCAGGGAGACAGTGCACACAGGCGAGGAACGGAATCTGAAAGGGGAGATGGGCGAGTGCCAGGGGCTGGGTGCCAAGGTACCTTTCCTCCCCAGCTCTCTCCCTGCTTTCCTCGGATAACTTCTGCCTGTTAGAGCAGGGCAGGAGGAGATGGGAAACCCTCCACTTCTCTTCAGTCGTTGGTTTCTTAGCAGATCCAGTGGGGCTGGGGGCAGTAAACAGGGCAATGAGGCTCTGAGGGGGCACTACTGGCCCAGATGGGGCTTTGGGAGACCCTGGGTTTTGGTAGTGCTCCCCGTGGCACCTCCAGATGAGCTCGAGCTTCAGAGTTCAAATCTTAGCATGGTCCCGACAAGCCAGGTGACACCTCCTAGCTTCAGCTGCCTTGTCTGAAAAACGGGAGCAGCACCCACCACCTGGCATTGATGAGTAGGGCGTCACAGGTTAAGTACCCAACAAAGGACTTGGCACAGATTTATGTCATCCCTCTCTCACCCCATTTACCAGATATTTGGTGTTGAGTTGCTCCATAGAGAAATGGGGTGATGCTGGTGGGCCCCTGAAGTCAAGGGGTCTCTATGGGACCATCAGGACTCCTGTTTCTACCTGACATTGGCTCACCTGTCCCTAGTCTGCTGTCCCCAAGGAAGGCTGTATGGCCAGATGGGCATGTAGGTGCTTTGGTCCTGCTCCAGCTAGGCTTTAGGGAGCATCAAGGGGAGAATGCCGTGATCCCTAAAAGCCATCTTCATCCTCCACAGGCCATAATTGAGCACTTATTGTATGCCAGGCACTGAATTGCAAATTATTATGTGCCAGACACTGTTGCAACTGCTTTGCATATATAATTCTATTAATCTCAGAAAACTCCTGGGAGGGTGGAACTATTATTACCTCTTCCTTACAGATGGGGATACCGAAGCCCAGAGATGTTAAGTGACGTGCCTGAGGTCAGACAGCTAGTAATGGGCAGAGCTGGGTGTTGGACCCAGCAATGAAGCTCCAAGTCTATGCTCTCAGTGCTCCATCTGTCCGCCTGGGTTGGAGGGATGCTTACAGTGGGTTGTTGGGAAGATCATAAACCATCTTTTTAAAACTCTTTTAGCCTCATGAATCTCTTTGGGAATCTGATGAAAACTTCTCGGTACAATGCATCCATATACATGTACCAATATGCCAAATTTTTACATTTTCAGGGGGCCCATGGCCTCCATTAAGGACCCCTGGTTTNCTATCCAACTTGCCAGGCTCCTACTCTGAGGTGCTGGTTGGCCTGTGGCAGAGGCAGGGCCCCTGCCCTGGAGAAGCGCACAACCAGCGTGAGAGACAGATGCACCCATGATTTTGCAGTCTGGGGTGTGCTGCTTATGGTAATGGGGTCCTGTGAGCCAAAGGGTTGCATGCTACAGGCCAGAATGCTCGGGGAGGCAAGAGGAAATGGTTGTTGGTCAGTTCTAGGAGAGACAAAATCTAGGAGGAAGGATAGCAATGAGACTGGAAGGATTTTAGGGATAACTTCAGCAGAGTGGAGTAGAGAGGGTTTGCGTTACGCTTGGGTGCTCATTGCCAGAGTGACCCATGCCCCAGGACTCAGTAAGAGTCCTGAGGTCACTGGGCAGGGAGCCATGGAAGGCAGGTGGCTGGATTCTATTTTTAGTCTAGTATGTGCCTCTGGCTCAGCTGGGAGAGTGAGCAGGACCAAGAAAAGCCGGTCTACTCTACTTGTCTTTGAAGATAAAAGCCCCCCCCCCCCCCCCCCCCCCCCCCCCNAGGGGGGGCTGAGGAGGAGCTGAGGCTGGGGGGGAGGGGCTGCTCTCAGCCAAGGGGAGGGATTCAACACATACTCAAGCCGGGCGCTGGGAGTGTGTGTTAGGGAGGCTTCCTTGAGCCAGTGAGGGTGGAGGTGGCTTGGGCCAAGTGAGCCTGAGCATCCACAGGAGAGTGACAGCTCTGCTCAGCACCAGACCAATGATGACTGACCCATCTGATGAGCCTCATTGGGTCCCAGCTGCTCTACATATCTGACCTCCACAGCAGTGAATTATTTTTAGCCCCACTCTGCAGATGGGGAAATCGAGGCACAAGGAAGGCAGGTCACCTATCCAGGGCTGGGATGGTTGTGACTTGTGTGACTACACAGCCCATGCACTTAACCATTACACTGCAGCCAAGAGGAAGTATACAGGACTGTCCCTGAGAGTGACTGTGCACCATCCAGGCCAGGAGACGAGAGCTTTGCTCACACATCTGACTGTTCTTCTTGGTCTTTCTTCAGCTATCCAACTTGCCAGGCTCCTACTCTGAGGTGCTGGTTGGCCTGTGGCAGAGGCAGGGCCNTCAGTCTGGAGCACCCCAACCTCTACCCCACCTCTTAGGTGCAGGTGTCACCCCCCTTTAGCACTCCTAAAGGCCCCTTCTTTAGCACCCTCCAGGGGCTCTCATTTTGTCTTTCCTGGGGCCCGGGAGGCTTCTCACTGTTTTCTTGCTGCTGCTAAATTGGAAATGATTCCTTGAGGGTGAGTGGGGAGGAAAGGGGCCCTCAGCTTTGCCTCCCTGGCCTTGATTTAAGGAACAAAAGAAGCCAAGCTCCAGGCAGCCGCATGGACAGCTGAAGGGTTTTATGCTCTTTTGGGGAAAAACTACATTGTGTCTGTTGGAAAAAATTTCCTTTTGAGCTCTCCAAAGACAGAATGTGAAGAAAAAGCACTTGTGGTCTGGTCTGTCTGTGCCCTCGTGGCTTGGGCCCTGCTTCGGGGTGGGGGAAGACCTGGTTTCCTTACCTGGCTTCTTGCTGGCTGTGTGTCTGTGGGCCGATCTCTCACTGTCTCTGAGCCTGGGAGTCCTCATGGGTCAGGGTGAGGGTCATGGAGAAGGTGCTTTACTTTGAAGAGCCTTCAAGTGCTGCACATGTGTATGTTGTTGTCCTTGACGTCTGCAGCGGAGGAAGCTGAGGCCCTAAGCTGCAGTGTCTCAGTGTCCCACCATGTGGGGCTGTATTTAGACTGCTGCTATCAGAAATACGGTGGGTGTAGAGGTGGGGGGCAGACAGGGGGCATTTGTTTAAACATGGCTTCTGGGGCCCTGCTCCAAATCTACAGAACCAGACTCTGGGAATGGGACCCATGAGTCTGCCTTTTTACACCGGGGGGCAGGGGTGAGTCCCAGGAAGTGTGAGGCTCATTTTTCATGGGGTGAAGCCACCATGTCAAGACCAAGAGAGGAGGCTCAGCGGGCCCTGAGGTTTCTGTCAGGACAGGCATTTGGGGTGAGGGATGGATGGGGCAAGCATGGACGAGGTGAGGGATCAGAGGGTGTAGAGTGCAGGGACCTAGGTGAGGGGGCGAAGGGTCCTCAAGGCTGAGATGGGGAAAAGGAGGGGGGGCTGAGGAGGAGCTGAGGCTGGGGGAGAGGGGCTGCTCTCAGCCAAGGGGAGGGATTCAACACA
>NW_007731367.1:73824-119917 GCF_000696425.1 Galeopterus variegatus | reverse complement strand
CACACACACACACACACACACACACACACACACACACACACACACACACACACACCAGGCTGAAATCCAGGGTCTCACTGTCTTTCTTACTAGCCTAGACATGACTAAACCTGAGTTCCAGACCCAAAATTGGAGGAGACCCAGACCTTATAGGAGTCAATTGCTATGTCTCTGAGTCTCACATTCCTGATTCATACAGGAGTTGGAAAAAGTGACCTCTGAGGTCCCTTCCAGCTTGAACATTCTAGGATTTTATGTAATGACAGAATTTCATTATAGAATTCAAAGATAAACCGCAGTGCCTTCTTTAGTAGAGAAGTCCCCAACCCCACCCCTCGTTATTACTTTCTGGCTCCACACTGTGCCTCAGGTTCTACCGCTGTAGTCATCTGTGGTGTGAAGGTATTTAACTTACAGTTTTAAGGCATTTTGGTTTTTTTCTTAAATCCAGACAGATGTCCCTGCCCCCAAACCTAGCACACTTCAGGGTGAGAAAGTCAGCCCGGGTATGTCAGCCTACCCTGGTGTGAATGATTATACATAAAAGCGGGGTCTTACATGTAGCCCCTGCTGCCTACTTTTCAGAGCTGTCTGGTGTATCATTTCATCTGATGCTCACTGCAGTGGGCTGGGAGGTTTATTAGATGGTTTCCAAGTGACAGCTGGCTGGTAACAGGTCTGGTCTGGTGGAGGGGATGGTGGGGGCCGGCAGAGGGTTGGTACGCTTGTAGGGTCAGGAGTGCTAGCTGGTGGTGGCTGCCTTTTGGGAGAAGTCCCTGAATGAAGAGACTGGAGTAGGCGATGGGAGGGAGAGTTCTCCAGGGGCTGGTTTCCCACAAGCCATCTAGGGATCCTTCTCTTGGGGACATCACTGATAATCCGCTCAGGGACTAGAGCTGGGTGATTCATGAGCATGAAATGGGGCCTCCCCAGGCATCAGAAGATGTCATGTGTTGGCACCAGGCTGCTGGTGCATCTGTCTGTCTGTTGGTTGGTCTTTGACTCCTACCTCAGGGTGAGGGAAATGGATGGTGGGGTTGACTATGTGGTTAAGTTGCCTGACAGACTGTCACTGCTGATGGCTGTTGGTGACATTGACTCAGGTTAACGCCTCCTTCTAGATCTTTCTGGCCCTAACACTGCTTGCTGTGGGGCATGGATGCTCCCTGCCCCTTGCTGGGCCTCTGTCTCCCCGTCATTAAGGAGAAGGTGGAACAGAGGATCCCGAGGTCCCTATCCAGCTCTGACATTTGGAGGTGGCTGTCAGGAAGCAACACAGACCAGTGTTGTTTTTCTTCTTTGGGAAAAGCTGGTCAAGGGGCACAGGGACCTGTGGGGGGTTGTGGGAGTGGAGCGGAAAGATGACAAGACCCCTTGGGACATCTGGAAGGGAGGTGGGACAAGGCTGAGATGGTTGGGAAGAGAACCAGGACTTTAGGGCAGTATAGGCAGGAGTCAGTAGCTGCCACACAAGCAGGAAGGACTCAGGCAGTTCCTTCAGGGAGCAGGGAAGACTGAATCAACACAGGATGTGTTAAGGAGCAGGTCTCCTGGTGGGCCCTTGGGAGGCTGTGTAGAGCATGCCTCAGAGGGGACGCTTCCCCCTGTCCCGCAGGGGAGTGCAGAAGCTGGGTATTTATCTCCCAGCTTCTGCCCATCCTTGGCTGGGTGCTGCCCCTGGGAGCATAAACATTCTGGCACTTGCAGTCTGGTCTGCCAGAGAAAGCCCCAGGAGAGAAGCAGATGCAGGAGGAAACCACGGGTGTGCACAGGGACTATGAAGGCTGCAGAGATATGGACAGGACGTCAATAGCCTTCAAGGCTGCTACCACTGTCTCCATTGTACAGATGAGGAAACAGAGGCTCAGAAAGATTGAATCGTTTCCCAACCTGAGACTGAGTTTCCACTGGGCTGTGTAACTACCTAACGGCTCAGGTCACTGTGGAATGAGGGATACCCGATGTGTAGGCCACAGCCTGCCCGGTCTTCCCAAGCTTCCGCTTCCACGTCTGTAAGATGGGATGTGAAACCGACCCAGTACCAGCCTTGCAGGGCAGCGTGAGGGGGGCGGGGCTAGTGTTTGCAAAACACTTAGTGCTCAGCCGGACCCATCACTGAAGCTCAGTGAGTGGGAGCCGTTATCGCAGGGAGGCGGGGCAGGAGGGGCTTAGCACCTGTTCAAAGACCTTTCTGTCCCCGAATGTTATGTCCATCATCTTGCTTTAGTGCCTTCCAGTCTGATTATCGGGCCCATGTGTTAGCTCTGGCCTTGAGCACGGAAGGATCCAGTTTAAATGTCTATGTCGCCTGGGAGGTGTAATTCATTAATACATCAGCACACACGAGATGATCCAGCAAACTGGCTATAGGTTGAGCCCTGAGAGAATGGGAGACTGGATGGATACGTTTTGATGGCTTGATTTTTTAAAAAATTTTTTGATAGACAGAGAAGTGATAAAAGGAGAGTTTCTAGAAAGGGCTAAGACATTGGGCATATTGGGATTAGGCCCAAGAGTGAGAGCCTGTGGGATCCAGGGCACCAGTTGATCTACCCAGAGCATGTGTGGCAATGGTGGAGGGGGCAGGTAGGGAGCGCTGCACGCCTAAGGCAGGTGCGGCTGAAAAACCTCCAGGGCCCACCCAGCGCCCGACTTTTAATGAAGCTTAATAAACCTTTGCCGAAGGAGCCACCTTCTCCTCCTGTTGTACCTGCAGCCAGGCCGGAGGCAGCCTCTGGGTCTCAGTAACAGCCTGAAGCCCCTAGATTGCCTCCTCCCCTCTGGCCCTCTGTGCTAACACCTCTTCTCTCCCCCTCTTTCAGGAACCTCTTGGACAAAGACATGTTTTCCAAGTCTGACCCACGTAAGTCCTGCTCTGGCAGTAATAACGGTAACAATAACAGCAATCACGAACATTAGGACTAATTACAGCGGTGAACACTTGAGCCCTTACTGAGTGGTAACTATATGCCAGGCAGTTTCGATGTTTCATGGATAGTGTCAGAGAAAGAGAACTGGGGGGCTTGAACTTCCCCAGCCCCCACACTTGTGAAGCCTCAATGCAACAGAGCGGGTTGGGGGGATTAGGGTGTCTGGGGCCAGAGGGTCTCAGCCCCCGGGAAACCAGTACGGTTAAGAGTTCTGATTGGCTGTGGTCTGGTGGGACGAGCACTGATTTTGGAGTCCAGGGTTCTAGCCCTGAGCAATGCTGCCCAAGCGTGTGACCTCAGACAGGTCTTTGGCCTCATCTGAGCTTCAGTTTCCCTATAAGTAAAGTGGGGCTCATGAAAATAATAGGCCTCGTGAGACTGCTTTGGGCTCTAAAGGAACAACATGGGCTTCAGATGCTCTCCCCCACCACACCTCTGCCACCCAGGCCTCCATCATGCTCTCATATCTACCTGTCTCATAGCTCAGACCCTTCCTGTGGCCTAGAAGCACATGGCCCCTGACCCCCCACCCACAGGGTGCCCCTTCCAGACACACATATGTCATAAGCCCCCCTCTCCAAGCCAACCCTGTGAATTGGTGCATCCAGAACCCTTGTGGTCCAGGCTTGGGGACCAGACTCTTATGACCCCAGCCACCTCAGGAAATACCCTCCACACCCTCCCTAGACCCAACAGTGCTATCCAGGCGGGAGTCTCCTGAGGTGTCTGCTCATTGAGAGCCCTCCCCATCTAAGTCCCCACATTCCTTTTGGCATGCGGTGTTAACCCATTTTTTTCTCCTCTCCCCCCAGTGTGTGTCATGTATACTCAAGGCATGGAGAACAAGCAGTGGCGGGAGGTAGGTACAGCCCCTTTCCCCACCCCCCAGAAACACCAGCATCTCCTTGATTGCCTGTCTGCCTGTTGTCTCTACCTCTGGAGAAATCCCACCTGATGTGTTTCTAACTGCACCACCGAAGCCTGTCTGAAGGCTGGCTAGGCACGCAAAGGCTGAAGCTCATCCCTGCAGTTGACACAGCCCTGTCCTCAGGGAGCCCCAGTCTGAGGGGAGACACAGCCCTGTCCTCAGGGAGCCCCAGTCTGAGGGAGACACAGCCCCGTCCTCAGGGAGCCCCAGTCTGAGGGAGACACAGCCCTGTCCCCAGGGAGGCCCTGGTCTGAGGGGAAGGCAGAGGGAGTCCAGACCCATCGTGCCCACCTTGTCTGGTGGTCAGAGGCACTTGTACAGCATCTAGCTCCTTGTCTTGTCCAGAGCAGACTTCCTTCCCATGGTTTCTGACAGAATGAGCATGGCTTCAGTTAGTTAGGTGATTGGCTTCAGTTAGGTGATTGATTGGCTTCTGCTTTGAATCAAGTCCCACCTCCTTAGCCTGGCTTCTAAGCCCCACCCCAATTCAGGATGATCTACTTTTGCAGCCTTGTCTCATTTCCATTGCCCTGACCCCACTCCATGTGCCTGTGTCCCTTGTGATAGGGCATATGACAGGAGGGCTGACTTGAAGGACCCACTTTCAACCATCACAGAGATGTTGGGAGGTGGATGGGTCTCCTAGATACCTTCAGTCTATTCCCCACCCCTCAGCCAGAGGGATCCTGTTAAAATCCAAGTCTAATTCTGTCCCTCCTCTGCTCAGAGCCCTCCGGTGGCTCCCATCTTGCAGAACCACGGTCCCTGCGATGGCCCCAGGCCCCACATGACCTGGCTTTCTTTCCTGGCTTGCCCCTCCATCCTCCACTCCAGCCCGCTCTGGCCTTAGGGCTTTTCACTTGCTGTTCCTTCTTCCTGGGATGCTCTTCCCCACATGTCCATGTGGCCCCTCCACACTTCTCTCAGATCTTGATTCAGATGTCACCCTGTGGCATCCTTCCCTGGCCACCAGTCTAACATTTCAACCTCTCCAACACTTCTAATTCCCTTAACCACCTTTTGTTTCTCCCTGTCACTTTTCACTGTCTGCCGTACTCTGGTTTACTTGTTTTTCTTGTTTGTCATGTGTCAGCTCCGTGAGGGCAGAGACTTTCATCTGCTTTACTCACCGCTACATTTTGAGCAGCTAGAACAGCGCCCAGCACACAGTAGGTGCATAATAAGTGGTTGTTAGAGGAGTGAGTGGGTTGGGAAAGGGAGCTGGGCCTGCAGAGGCCGACAATGACGTGGCGGCTGTCATCTCATTCCCACCTCTGCCTCAGTCCTCCCTCGCCGAGCTCCCATGGGAGATTGTTTTCAGGTGCAGAGATGGGGAGCTGGGTCAGGAGGAGGGGGCCTGGTAGTCCCTGGCTCCTGTCCCTCCTTTCTCTTAGAGAAGAGGGTCTGGCCAAGCAAAGACAAGGTTGAGGTGAGAGGTGGAGGAAAGAATGTCGTTTCCTTCCATGGTGTGGTGGTGGATGAGCTTACTGAGCCTCACCACCGAAGTGATTTCCTATGGTCATCACAGCTGCCTGAGGGGCTGGAAATTGAGCTTGCTCCTTCTGGTGATCAGAAGAGGCACAGGCATGGGACAAGAGGGGATCTGACCAGAGCTGAGACCCCTTGGCCTTGGCAGCCTCACCCCATGCCCATCTCCACCCACACCTGAGAGGGAGGCCCATGGGCTTCGGAGAGAGGCCCTGCTTGGGGCCTCCAAGAAGAAAGCCCCAGTGGCTAAGGGGACAGAAGCAGCTGTGCAGGGCAGGACACAGGCTCAGTCCCCATGGAAAGGGGAAGGAAGGGGAATGGTGCACCAAGTGACCAATGCTGAGAGCGCACGGGCAGGGAGGCCCTCCCAGGTGACATGAGGAGAATGGCCAGTAAAGTTTCAGTGACTCAGACTTGCTTATCAACCTTTCCCTGCCTCGTTGGTGGGCTGGGCGGAGCATCACCTGCCTTGCTCGGGCCCCCAAACTCCCAGATTTGGCCGGAACAGGTGGCTAAAGGGAGACATTTTATCCATTAAAACATACGGGAAATATTTCCACAGGGTCTAGGCTAAAGTTTACCTTTTTACCCTCTCTAAGAGTCTAAACCAATTAAAGTGTAAACCAGATTGCTAGGAAACGTTTAGCCTACTTAAGTGAACTAATTACTTTTGAGGCCTTTTGGCCAAGCTTCATAGAAACTGGGAATGTGCTAATGTCTTAGTGATTCATTAAGGAAAATCTGGAAAGGCCTCTTCAGAAGGGCGCTGCTTGGCAAGCTGTTAATTACATTTTGTAATTGAGACTTGTCTTCATTTGGTTCAGGGTCCCCTATTGTCCAAGTTGCATCTTGTTACCACATGCACCCACAGGGTGGAGTGGAGGGAAGGTGGGTGGCCTTGGTGTTGAATACACCTGTGCTTCACTCCTGGCCCCAGCTCTTTCTGGAGGTGGGACCAAGAGTAAGTTGCCTGACTTCTCTGTGCCTCAGTTTCCACATAAGTGACAGGGGGATAACACCCACTTTATAGGCCTGTAGAGAGGGCAAAACAAGGTGATGGAGGTAAAGTACCTAGTCTTTATGGTGCATAGTCAGTGCTCAGTAAATACCAGTCATTGCACAACATCATCCAAAGTGCCTGGGGCCTGGCCGGCCACTCCTCCATGTCAGTCAATATTTGCCACACTAAGCTTTTATGAGGTGCCAGCAACGTACCAGGGACTGAGAAAAGAGGGATGCTGGTTAAAAGAATAGAGCTTCACCAAAAGTGTGAGCCAGAACTAGGGTGTTCGCAGCCTGCAAGGGGAGACGCATGTGCGGGAATAATCCTAACAGGAAATGGTGAGAAGGATGTATAGATGGAATAAAATGAGTTCGGGGGAAGGAAAGTTACAGCAGGAATGCTGCACTCAGCTAAAGCATTTTGACAGGTCGTTTGGAATTTTTAAAATGGAATTTGAACCCAAACACAAGCCATCTGGCTAAGGGGCACATGACATGGAGCAGAGGAGAATGTGGGGCAGAAGGAACTTTAGGATCATCTGGCTCAACTTCTTCATCCTATAGAGAGGGTGGGAGTGGCTCAGGTTTTGGAATCCAGGGGCCAGACCCCTGTGCAGTAGGAGTGACCCTTGGAGGAGCTGAGTTGAGCTGGGTTTCACTGAAGCTGGGAGACTTAGCAAAAGGGCACAGTAGCACAAAGGCACAGAGGGAAGCCGGAATGAACAGGTCAGCCCAGGTCTTGCATGGTTGGGGGATGTAATAAGAGGGTAGGTGGGGCTTAAGGAAACCAGTGAGGGATGGTGAATCCCAGGAGTGGCAATAGTGGGGAGCCATTACTACTCAGGTGAGAGGAGGGGGTGGTTTCTGGACCCTCAAGCGGGCTGTAGGCAGGAGCTGGGGCCCTCAGTGGAACCTCATTCTCTTCCCACCCTCTGATCTGCCGGTGCCTCCCACTGGTGGAACCTCACTAGAAGACCTAGGGCCAGGGGACCACTGATGCAGTCCACTCAGGTCAGCCTCCCGGGCACAGAGCAGTGTGGAGAAAGGCTGAGAGTGGAACCAGAGGGGCAGAAGGAGACCATGCAGTATGGATAGTGAGCGGATAAGTGTGAGCGGCATTCAGGGTGTGAGGCTGGCAAGATACAGGAAGAGTCAACTAAAGGGAGTCCGTGGATGTCAGGGTGAGGACAGATGGAGGCATAGGGTCAGAATGTCAGAGCAGGAGGGTCCCTAGAGAGCAGGGAGGCTGACCCTGTTTACAAGAGGCAATCAGGACCGGTGCCCAGATTCCAGGGGTGAAGGTGGCAGAGCTGAGCCTGGGGCACAGGTTTCAAGCTATTTCTGGAGAAGGGAAGATGCACTTAAACCTCCTGGCGATGGGAGGAGGCCCTATTTCCTTGTCTGATTCTCTGTGTGACCCACAGAGGAAAGTACCAGGAATAGAGACTTTGAAGAAAAATTCAGTTCCATCTCTATGTAACTGTCCCTGGAGTGGAAGACTGCCCTTGGGAGTAAACAGTAGCCAGTTCCCACCACTCCACCAGCTAGTTCATTGTCCCTCGGGAGCAGGCTGCCTCTTTGTCACCAGAATCTTGGCCGAGAAATAATAATCCTGTGGCCAGAGGGAGTCAAGTGCAGGCACAGCAGTTTCTCCAGGCAGGGCCCAGGCCTGGGGTTTGTACAAGGCTGCAGATGAGCCAAGCCTGGGAAGGATGAAAGCTGCTCTCGTGGCCTCTGGCTGCCAGTTTTCAGCTGATTTTAACTGTTTGGGTCATTTTTATGCCTTCTGAGAAAGCTCCATCTTCCCGGCACCTAAATCTGTCACCACATTTTATGAAAATTGACTCAAGATGTAATTTTAGCCCAGAAAATCGAGCACCATTTGCATCAAGGCCTGCCAGGGCCTTCTGCATGTCCTGGGGAAGGAAGGATGGCCAGGTGGGAAGAATCCCAGACACCCTCCTGCTGGGAAGAGGGACATAATAGGGAGCTCCTCTTCGTTCAGCATTTGAAAAGTGGTGGCCCCTGCTCCTCCCTCACCAGGAAACTGTCCTGCCAGAGGGCCCCTTGGAAAGGAGGTGAGAATCATGGAATCTTAGGGTGTCCCGCTGATCACGACGCATGGGGACCCAGCCACTACGCCCACGCATCTGTGCCAGAGAGCTCTCAGTCTATTTTTGAGCAACCTCAGCTTGTTTAACACTTTAACACCAGCTGGGAATGATAATTCATCTCTAAACATGAGGAAGGACCTTCCTCGGGGCAACTTGATCTGTGTTTCTGTGTGACCTTGATTCAATGAGCGTGTGTTGGATATTGTCTTAGACTGTACAGGCTGCTATAACAAAAATATCATAAACTGGATAGCTTGTAAGCAACAGAGATTTATTTCTCATAGTTCTAGACTCTGGGAAGTCCATCAAGGTGCCAGCAGATTCAATGTCTGATGAGGGCCCATTTCTTCTTGCTGTGTCCTCACACATGGTGGTAGGGATGAACGAGCTCCCTCAGGCCTCTTTTATAAGACTGCTAATCCCATTCACAGGCCCTTTCTTCATGCCTAATCACCTCCCAAAGGCCCCCCCTATAAATACCATCACACTGGGGATTAGGGTTTCAACGTATGAATTGCTGGGGGAGGAGTGGGCACAAACATTCAGACCATAGCAGGTACCTGCTGTGTTCCAGGGGGTGAATGCTGGGGGTGGAGAGGGGGACCAGACACTGTCTACTACCTGAGGAGCTCACTTTCAACTCAGGGAGGTGATCATAAGAACAATAATAACAATAATAATAGTAATAGCAAACACTTATGTAACAGTAATGTGCCAGACACTGTTCTTTTTTTTTTATTCTTCTTTTTTTATTTTTGCTTTTTTTTTTTCCTTTTAAATTTTTTTCCCCAGGCACCGTTCTAAGTACATGTATTAACTCATTTAATCCTCACAACAACCCTATGAAGGGGATATTATTATTATTATTGCCTCATTTTGCAGGGGAAGAAACCGAGGCTGTTTGTGTCATTATTTCCCATCCCTCTACCAGCCCAGGCACTGCCCCTGGAGCACATACGCATTCATTTGTCAAAGTTCTTCCTGGGCCGGCCTGGTGGCGCACTGGATAGTGCGCCGCTTGGGAGCGTGGCGGCGCTCCCGCCGAGGGTTCGGATCCCACATACAGACCGGTTCCCGCTCACTGGCTGAGCGAGGTGCGGGTGCGACACTGAGGGTTGCGATCCGTTGCCGGTCACGAAAAAAGACAAAAAGAAAAAAAAAAAAAAGTTCTTCCTCATGAAAGAGGAACAGGTAAAGGATCATGAAAATCAACTACAATGTTATCGAGAAGTTAAAATAAAATTTTTAAAAATTCACGTAAAAAAAAATTAAGGAAAAAGAAAGAAACAAAGTTCTTCCCCGAGTGTGTGTCCTGCACTCTCCACCGCTGCAGCCCGGGGCTGCTCCCTGTTCACAGGGGCTAGAACTAGACCATCATGTTCCTCCCTTCGTCTCTGCGTTCTGTGTGTCTGAGGATCATAGATTATACATCTATCGACGCTCTCTAGTATCCCACTGACCTTTGTGGCAGGTGGTTTTTACTTACTTCATATTGACTTTGGGGACTTCTGTATCTTTTTCACATGAGTTGCCGTCTACACAGGACTTCCCCAGCTCAGACTTGGCAATGAGTTTTTGACCCTAAATGTGTGATTTTACATTTATTCCCATTATGTGTCATCCGTTGGATTCAGTCTGTTGTTATGGTTTATGAAGATCTTGTTGGATTACAATTGTGTATTCAGCATCTTGGTTCTGCTTCCTGGTCCTGGGTCAGCTGCAGTCATCCACACAGGAGACCAGGAGTCAGATGAGAAGCCTCCCCCAGCGACCTTTTCTCAGACTGATCTCACTTCTCTAGCTGACCTTTGGCATAGGCTGTTCAGCTACCTATGTTTTACCTAACTTTATTATAATCCATTCTATATGTCCCCATCTGGTCCCTAAAAAACTCATGAATAAGTCAAATGCCTTGTCAGATGAGGCTCTAAACTTGATGTCTAAGGCCGGCCCATGAGAGTGCGGTGCTGATAACACCAAGGCCACGGGTTCGGATCCTATATAGGGATGGCCAGTTTGCTCACTGGCTGAGCGTGGTGCTGATAACACCAAGCCAAGGGTTAAGATCCCCTTACCAGTCATCTTTATAAAAAAATAAATAAATAAAAATTAAAAATTAGTGGTGCTGACAACACCAAGCCAAGGGTTGAGATCCCCTTACTGGTCATCTTTATAAAAAAATAAATAAATAAAAATTAAAAATTAAAAAAAATAAACTTGATGTCTAAAACCCTGGGCTCCCATCCCAGCTCCAATATTTACTAATCCTGTGACCCAGGAGAGGTATTTCTCTTCCCTGAGTATCAGCTTATTCATCTGTGAAATAGGGTTAGGAGACCTTTGGTAGGACTAAAAGGCAGTGCTTGTGAAAATGCCTGGAAATATCAACTGCAGTGTGCCATTGCTCAGCTCTCGGTCACAGTTGGACTGGCCACCATTGGAGACCCTGTGGACTAAACCAACCTTGTTCACTTTGGAGTGGAGTACTGGGTGGTGCCATGAATAAGCCTGGTGGGGAGGGTGTTCCAGGTGGAGGGAACAGCAAGTGCAAAGGTCCGGAGGTGGGAACAAGCTCTGTCCATTTAAAGGACAAAAAGAAGGCTAGTGTAGTTTGAGTTGGTGTGAACGATGAAGACGCTGGGCAGTATGGTCACAGAAGCTGGCAGGGACAGATCCCATAGGGCTTCGTAGGCCATGTAAGGAGTTTGGATACTGATTTAAGTGTGATAGGAAGCTATTTGAGAGTTTTGAGTGGTGGAATGATGCAGCCTGGTTTATTTTTTCAGAAAGACTGCTCTGGCCACTGTGTGTGAGTGCACTGCAGGGGAAAGGGCAGAAGCAGAAGGCAATTTGCAATCCTGGAATGAGATCATGGTGGGCAGGGACAGTGGGGATTCAGTTTGCCCAATGCCAAAAGTTTTTTTGTTTTTTGTTTTTTTGGCAGCTGGCTACAATGCCAAGAGTTTAAATCTGAAATGAAATGGCCCTCTGCCCACCAGGCTGTGAGCCCAATTTGGGATCTCTGATAACTAACACAGGACCTGACCCCGGTCATGCTTCATAGACCTTTATTGAACGATTTATAGGAATGAATGGACCTTTATTATTACTAAAGCACAAAGCAGGAGACAGACCTCTCCAAGAGGTGGACTCCAAAGCCAACTTGGGGTTGGCTTTCTGGACTCTCCCCGTTTTGCAGAGGGGGGTCTTCCTCTGCCAAGATAGGTCCCTCCTGAGCCCTGGATCCCTTGGAAAGCCTTTAGTGGTCTTTGCTCCCATCGTGCAACTCAGTTTTCAGGGCCCTGATTCCCCATCATGAGGAGAAGGCACTCCAAGACCAAGGCTTTGCTTTGGGGACCAGATAGGTCTATGGACACCAATTTAGTCTTGGGGTTAGGGCTTTAAAATCTGCTTTGGCACAATGAGGCACTGTCACGGATGTCCTTTCAAATCTTGACTCACTACTTCCCTTAACCTCTCTGCGCCTTAGGTTTTTTCATCAATAAAATGAGATCCCAATGCCTGTTCATTGGGTTGTGTTAACTAAATGACAGAATCACTTAACACAATGTCTGGCTGTGCTCAATACTTGTAAATATTATTATTATTATGCAATACCATCAAACAAAGCTGTGAAGAGGTTCTATCCCCTTTCCTGCCCTCCTCAAATAAGAGGATGCCTGACATGCCTGCTGCCCTGTACGGTCTCTACATCAGCAGCACCCCCATTTTCCCCGTTGGGCCTCATCAGCTAGAAAGTTACTATGTGGTCCTTTGATCCCTGGTCCTCTCATCTGCCCAGGCCACTGATTTTCATAGTGGGTTTATCTATCCCCAGGGTTTGGTGGTGGTACCTCAGGGACCGCCTGTGAATGTGTCATCTGCCCAGGCCACTGATTTTCATAGTGGGTTTATCTATCCCCAGGGTTTGGTGGTGGTGCCTCAGGGACCGCCTGTGAATGTGTGTAAGGCCCCTGCCTCCCCTTCAACCAGAGATTTTCATTATTTCTGTGAAATACATTAGACACGAGCCTAAGATTTCATTTGAAGAAAGGAGTTTGCATTTCTAGTAAACCCGGAGGTTTTAGGCCAGGTCCCTTGGTGGCTGATACATCTATTTACTCTTTGCTGTTAGTGTCCAGGTGCACTTTTATAGTTGTGGCTGAGCTGTTGAGAGTGTGGGCTCCAAAGTCAAGTTCAAAAATGGGCCCACCACCTGCCCGGCTGGGGCATCTTAGGCAAGTGCTCAGGCTCACAAGCCTGCTGTGAGGATTAAATGAGCTTATTCATGTGAAGTGCCTGGCCTGTAGAAAAAGCTCAAAAATGGCTCTTCTCTCATAAGAAGCCTTAAGAAACCAGTGCTTTACCTGGAGGAAGGAACCACTGATGGTATCATTTCAGACATTGTGATGCCATTTGGTAGGAGCTATAGATATTTTGGGGTGAGCTGGGGGACAAGTGGTCCCAGGTCCCTCAGTGACGCTCCTGCTGCCTTTAGGGTGGGGCTTGTTCAGGTCCCTTCCCATCTTATGCTGCTAGACCCAGGGCTGGGGGGTTGTGGTGGGAACAAGGTGGCAGAGAGTGTTTTGCTGGCAGCTTGGCAGCCAGGCTCCTTGGTAAAAGGGCCATTCCCCAAGGAGCTGGCATGATTTAACAGATTATCTGGAACAATAGCTAATTAGGAACTAAGCTCTTTGGCAGAAAGTCTTCCATTGTAAGCGTGGTAAAATTTTCATAGGCTGCTGATGGCCTGCAGGACTAGATAGGAAACTTCTCTGTCCAGGCCTGAGAATGAGGAGGCCTTTCAAGCCTCCGGTCCCCTCACTCAGGCCCCCTTCTCCACCTCTGCCCTTCCTCACCTAGAGGCCATAACAACACAGGCAGTGGTCTGGGAGGTCGCCAGTCTAAAGAAACACAAACTGCAGATGTTGTGGCTCACTCTGTGTGACTCTAGGCAAGGCCCTTCCTCTCTCTGGGCCTGGTTTTCCTCAGTGTACAAGGAGGGGGTGGCCACAGAATTCTGGACTCCTCCAGTGAGCGAACCCGAGAGAAGTTTCCAAACCCAAGATGGTGGCAGGCCTGGAATGGAACCAGGTCCTCCATGCCCCTCCCAACCCCCAGGCTCTCTTCGCCAGTGCCCAGACCTCAGGTCATTCTCCTCCCCAACCACTGGGCGCCCACCCCGGCCCAGGGCCCACCTTGGAAAGCACATTCCCTTTTCCTGTTTCTCTTTGAGTCAGATAGCTTTCTGGCCTCTAATTTTAATCCTGGTGAACATGATTCATGAAGGGCCAAGGCTGGGCTCTGCAGCCAGGCTTTTAGAATCCCCAATTAAGGAGCCATCAATAATATATGAAATTATAGGGGGAGCTCTGGCTGGGAAAGGGTGAGCAGCTTGGGAGGTAAGAGTAGTCTGTCAGCTCTGGCCATCTCTGTCCCGGCTGGCCGGGCACAGCCACTGGGGGCTTTGCAGCTGCGGGGGTGGGGGAAGGTGGGTGTCTCCGAAGCTCCAGTCAGCTGTAATCTGTAAAAAGGCAAGAGCTGCCTAAATCAAGGGCCATTAGGATTGTTCAGGCTTGCAGAGAGCCACCCACTCATTACTGAGGCACCGAGGCTGCAGCCAACACCGTAGGACACTGTGCTTTCCTCACTCCTGGGGGCCCCAGTGCTCCCTCCCCAAACCTGCTGGGGGCCAGTGGGTGGGGTGGGAGGCTTCTGCCTCCTGGAGCCCCATCCTTCATCTGTAAAATGGGGATGGTAATAGTATCATCTCCACGGGATCATTGGGGGGATTATATGAGATCGTGGGTGTGTGGAAGTGTTTTGAAGATGAGAAGTCACGATACGAAGTGGAAGGAGGAGGAGGATTTGATGGAGGAAAGAAGGCTGCATTGGCAGGCTCTGGGAGAACTAGGGTGCTGCTCAGGGCTGGGGCCCGGCTGACCTGCGCCCCTGTCCCCACCACTTCCTGATCAGTGTGATCTTGGTCAGAGCACCCCCTCCCCCGTTCCCCGCCTCTGTGTTCTCATTGGTCTATTGAAAGGATTTGGTTCCTTCCAGCTCTAAAATCTTAAGGTCCTAGGTCAACTTGTTAATCAACTTTTTTTTACAGAAATCACAGGAGGGTCCAGGACTGGGTGTGTGGTGTGTATGTGTTCGGGGTTTGGAGGTAGGGGTGGGGGTGGGGCAGAGGCATAGGTCAGGGACACTCACCTGTACGACCTGAACTTTAGAACCACCCAGACCACAGGAAGGGTTGACAAGGTAGAATGTTCAGGCTTGCAGAGAGCCACCCACTCATTACTGAGGCACCGAGGCTGCAGCCAACACCGTAGGACACTGTGCTTTCCTCACTCCTGGGGGCCCCAGTGCTCCCTCCCCAAACCTGCTGGGGGCCAGTGGGTGGGGTGGGAGGCTTCTGCCTCCTGGAGCCCCATCCTTCATCTGTAAAATGGGGATGGTAATAGTATCATCTCCACGGGATCATTGGGGGGATTATATGAGATCGTGGGTGTGTGGAAGTGTTTTGAAGATGAGAAGTCACGATACAAAGTGGAAGGAGGAGGAGGATTTGATGGAGGAAAGAAGGCTGCATTGGCAGGCTCTGGGAGAACTAGGGTGCTGCTCAGGGCTGGGGCCCGGCTGACCTGCGCCCCTGTCCCCACCACTTCCTGATCAGTGTGATCTTGGTCAGAGCACCCCCTCCCCCGTTCCCCGCCTCTGTGTTCTCATTGGTCTATTGAAAGGATTTGGTTCCTTCCAGCTCTAAAATCTTAAGGTCCTAGGTCAACTTGTTAATCAACTTTTTTTTACAGAAATCACAGGAGGGTCCAGGACTGGGTGTGTGGTGTGTATGTGTTCGGGGTTTGGAGGTAGGGGTGGGGGTGGGGCAGAGGCATAGGTCAGGGACACTCACCTGTACGACCTGAACTTTAGAACCACCCAGACCACAGGAAGGGTTGACAAGGTAGAAGGGACAGTAAGCGCTGAAGAAGGTAAGAGACAGTGCTGAGAGTGTTAGAGAACTACAGGAAGGAAGACTGGGTTGGACATAGTTCCAGCCTCATTCACAGTATTAACCTCTTATTGATTAGTGACTACATCAGCTCCTATTGATTTGGAGCCAGCCTGCCCAGGTTTGAATCCTGTTCCCACCACTCTCTAGCTGTGTGAACTTGAGCAATTCCCTCAGTCTCTCTGAGCCTTATGTTAGTTTACTTATCTATAAAATGGGGATAATAATAGTACTGCCTCATGCAGTTGTTCTGAAGATTAAACCATTAACAAATGGAAAACATTTAGTGTGTGGCACACAGTGGGGCTGTGTGAGGTTTATTACCAGCACTGAGGACCACTCTGCAGCAGGCTCTCCGTGATGCACTTCATGCGCATTTCTTCCATCCTTCCCCTGGAGGAAGGAATGGTTCGCTCCGTTTTAGCGATGGGGAAATGTGCCCTCTGAAGAGTTATAGGGACAGTAAGCGCTGAAGAAGGTAAGAGACAGTGCTGAGAGTGTTAGAGAACTACAGGAAGGAAGACTGGGTTGGACATAGTTCCAGCCTCATTCACAGTATTAAGGGACAGTAAGCGCTGAAGAAGGTAAGAGACAGTGCTGAGAGTGTTAGAGAACTACAGGAACGAAGACTGGGTTGGACATAGTTCCAGCCTCATTCACAGTATTAACCTCTTATTGATTAGTGACTACATCAGCTCCTATTGATTTGGAGCCAGCCTGCCCAGGTTTGAATCCTGTTCCCACCACTCTCTAGCTGTGTGAACTTGAGCAATTCCCTCAGTCTCTCTGAGCCTTATGTTAGTTTACTTATCTATAAAATGGGGATAATAATAGTACTGCCTCATGCAGTTGTTCTGAAGATTAAACCATTAACAAATGGAAAACATTTAGTGTGTGGCACACAGTGGGGCTGTGTGAGGTTTATTACCAGCACTGAGGACCACTCTGCAGCAGGCTCTCCGTGATGCACTTCATGCGCATTTCTTCCATCCTTCCCCTGGAGGAAGGAACGGTTTGCTCCGTTTTAGCGATGGGGAAATGTGCCCTCTGAAGGGTTACCCAGGTTGTCTCCCAAAGATAATAAGCAACAGACCCAGGCCAGTGGAGGTCCTAGGCTCATGGCCTGGCCACCCCACTACACCACCCTGGCTCGCCCCCCAGCTGTGGGTGCGTGTGGGGAGTTGGCCCAGATGTTGGAAGATACCCTTGAGGGGTCTGAACCTCTTATTGATTAGTGACTACATCAGCTCCTATTGATTTGGAGCCAGCCTGCCCAGGTTTGAATCCTGTTCCCACCACTCTCTAGCTGTGTGAACTTGAGCAATTCCCTCAGTCTCTCTGAGCCTTATGTTAGTTTACTTATCTATAAAATGGGGATAATAATAGTACTGCCTCATGCAGTTGTTCTGAAGATTAAACCATTAACAAATGGAAAACATTTAGTGTGTGGCACACAGTGGGGCTGTGTGAGGTTTATTACCAGCACTGAGGACCACTGCAGCAGGCTCTCCGTGATGCACTTCATGCGCATTTCTTCCATCCTTCCCCTGGAGGAAGGAACGGTTTGCTCCGTTTTAGCGATGGGGAAATGTGCCCTCTGAAGGGTTACCCAGGTTGTCTCCCAAAGATAATAAGCAACAGACCCAGGCCAGTGGAGGTCCTAGGCTCATGGCCTGGCCACCCCACTACACCACCCTGGCTCGCCCCCCAGCTGTGGGTGCGTGTGGGGAGTTGGCCCAGATGTTGGAAGATACCCTTGAGGGGTCTGCTATCACTGCCCCCCAGCAGGTGGGATGTGAGGAGGAGGAAGGGGCCCAGATTTTAGAAATCTGAAAGCAACAGAGAAAGCCTCTTCCCAGACTGCCTTTCTCTGCAACTCCGAGTCAGCAGTCAGCTTTCTGAGCCGGGGCTGGGTGGACCGACCCCTCCCCCACCTTCACTAAGCAGCTTCCTTGCCCAAGGGCTCCTTCTGCCTCCTCTCCCCAGACAGTGGCCAGAGTTGAGTTTTCTACCCCAGGCCCCAGGTCTCTAGCAAACCTTACACAGTCTGCTGTCTTTTTTCTAGCTGGGGCCTGGGGCATTGGGGAGGGCCTTTGGGGAGGGGAGGGCCTGGCTCTGAAGGGAGTAGCGTGTTTGTATGAGCAAAGGGTCAGCCTTGCATCTCCCCACCAGCCTTACCCCATGTGTGGAAGATGTCTGGAGAGAAACCACTCAGAGCTGGGGCTTTCAGGGGGAGCAAGCACAGGGGACCCCTTTGTATAGAGGACAGAAACCTTCTGAGGTGTGGAATATGAGCAGGAAAGAGTAGGAGCTGAGCAGAAAATGTTTGCAGTTAGGACTGGGGACATCTTAGAGACAAGGCTGACGAGAGACACACACACTTCCTGGGTGGCTGTGCCAGGGTTTGGGATTTAGAAAGAGCCAGAGTGTGGAATCACTAATTTACAGAGCACATTTTATATCCCAGGCGCTCCTTTAAGTATGTTATATAAATTAAATCATTTAAGACTCCAACAATGGTATAGCATGAAGATAAATTATCATTCCCATTTTACAGGGAGGTGAAGAGACTTGCCATGGTCATACAACCAGTGATAGCAGAGCCAAAATCTGAACCCTGGACGCCTGGTCCCAGACTCTGTGCTGTTGACTACTTAACTTTACTGCTTTATGTGGGAAACCCTAAGATCTGCCTTCAAAGCTGAAATCAGTGGTTCTTAAAGCTTTTTGAAGACATGCGTCTCTTTAAGAAACTGATGAAAACCATGGCTCCTCTCTCCAGAAAATGCAGACATGTATAGAAAGACATTTGCATTCAATTTCAGGGTGTCACAAACCCACTCAATACTCAGGTTAAGAGCCTTGAACCTTGACTCTGATTTAACAGTTGTTCTTCCCCACTTGGTTGGCCCTCACTCTGGCACCTATATGGGTGCGGCCAGGATGACCACTTTGTACAAAGTGAAGGAGGCTGGATGGGGGCGCTGGTCCCTGAGAGTCCCCAGGACCCTTGGGTGGGACAGCAGTGCTGAGACCGTGCATCCCAGAGGGCTGTCGGGGATACTGGTACCTTGGCTGCATGAGCAGGAGTCAGGCACTTTCTTGGTGACGTGAATGTTACACAGGCAGAGTGTGAGCAAATGGAGTGGGGGCAGGGACTGTTCTTGGTTTATGTTCAATTGAGTTGGAAATTTTATGTGTGTGAATGTGTTTGTGGGAGAGAAGATATATCAATCAGGGTGCCGGCAGGATAGAGAATTCTACTCAGATGGTTTAACTGGAGAGATTTTAAAGAAGGGATTTCTTTTAAAAGTATGGGTGAGGTTGAGGAAATCCAAAGGGATGGTGCAGCACTGGGGGACTAGCAACAACAGGGAGGTGTCACCACCCCAGGCTTGAAGGGACATGAGAGGAGGCTGGGCTATTGTTTGTCAGTGAGAGGTGCAGGGCCTGCCTGGAGCTGTGGTCCTGGAGGGAGGCAGCCCCTCCCAGAACCATGGTGCTGAGGCTGGGCAGGCGTGGGGAGAAACAACCCGCCGTCTCTCTCCTCCCATCTCCTGTCTGCCAGTGCCTCCTATTGGCCAAACCCAACTGGAAGCCACAGGGCAGGGAAACCAGGGTGATGCTGTTGGAAGGGACACAGTCTCCTAGAGGAAGACAGATTGGAGATGGGGTGGGGTGGGAGCAGCAGTAGGAGACCCTCCAGCCTCAACATCAGTTTAGGCCTAACTGCCAGCCCCCTGCCCCCCTGCAGGTGGGGAGGCCCATGTCTTGACCGAGGCTCTCCCTCCTGTCCTCACAGTTAGGTGTGGGCGTGGTATCGGGAGGGAGACTGCATAAAGGAACGCTGCTCCTTCTGGGCTGGGGTTTATCTAAAATCCTG
The DNA here is from genome assembly GCF_000696425.1 of Galeopterus variegatus. Lineage (NCBI taxonomy): Eukaryota > Metazoa > Chordata > Mammalia > Dermoptera > Cynocephalidae > Galeopterus > Galeopterus variegatus. The sequence continues at coordinate 100,557 of NW_007731367.1, read as the reverse complement.
CAAGAGGGATTTTGGGGGGTGTTTGAGGAGGAGGGCAGTGCATTGAGGAGAGGTAGGTTACTTGGAATATTCTGCAAGAAAGACATTAGGAGAAATTTTTCTTTTGTCCAAAGACAGGCAGTATTAAGAATCCCGGTTAGCTCAATTGGTTAGAGCGTGGTGCTGATAACACTGAGGTCGAGGGTTTGATCCCTGTTACCAGCCAGCTGCCAAAAAAAAAATAATAATTTAGAAAAAGCAAGAGAGGAGAATGCAGGAACTCTTTCAGAACAAGGGTTATATGTACACAGTAAGGTTGTTACTGAATTAGGGGGTGGGATGGGAATCAGTCTTAGTCAACCTGATGTCCTCCCCATGGCCTTGCACACAGTGGGCCTTCTATAAATGCATATGAAGTAAACCTCATCTTTATTTAATTTCCATAATGCTTGATGACCCCTTGCAGTTTGATAAAGTAAAAATATAATGGACTTTGGAGTTCGATGTGCCTGGGTTTAGATCCCAGCTCTGCCTACCTGTGTGACCTTGGGCTAGTTAATTAACCTCTCTGAGTCTCAGTTTCTTCATTTGTAAAATGGGTAATAATTCATACAGCATTATTGTAAGAATCAAATGAGATAATTTAGTGATCCACCTGATCTATTGAGCATTCAGTACGGGCTCAGTACATGTCAGTTTTTTCCTTCCTCCTGCTGTATTTTCATTCATTAGTAGTTCTCAACTCCATCTGCACGTTAGAATCACCTAGGGAACTTTTAAAAAGCATGGTTGTTCAGGCCCCACCCACTGAGATTCTGATTTAATTGGTTTGTAGTGGGGCTTGAGCATGGGTATTTTTAAAAAGCACCCGTTGGGCCGGCCTGTGGCTCACTCGGGAGAGTGCGGTGCTGATAATACCAAGGCCACGGGTTCGGATCCCATATAGGGATGGCCGGTTTGCTCACTGGGAGAGTGTGGTGCTGACAACACCAAGCCAAGGGCTGAGATCCCCTTACCGGTCATCTTTAAAAAAAAAAGGCCGAGCCCGTGGCGCACTCGAGAGAGCACGGCGCTGGGAGTGCAGCAGCGCTCCCATCGCGGGTTTGGATCCTATGTAGGGATGGCCGGTGCACTCACAGCGCTCACTGGCTGAGCGCGGTGTGGCCCGTCTCCAAAAAAAATTTTTTTTAATTATATATATATATATATATATATATCCTTTAACAGGTGCATTTTTTTTTTTTTTAAAGATGACCGGTAAGGGGATCTTAACCCTTGACTTGGTGTTGTCAGCACCACGCTCTCCAAAGTGAGCCACGGGCTGCCCCAGGATATATTTTTTAAAAAGGTAAAATCATGACTCCCATGCAAATACAAAATGAACACATGACAAAGATTTATTTAACTTGTTAATTAATGAGGAAACCAGTAAGATGTTACAACCAGTTCAGATAATTCAAACAATGTATACATAGAGACAATCAGGAATGCTGAAATGAATTTACAAATGGATGCAAAATTGGTCAATATCCACAGGGTAATAACCAATTGCATTTCACTTATAAAGTTCATTTGTATTTCTATGTACAAGAATCATTTGCTTTACTCTGTGCTTTGTACATTTTATATAGTTGTAAAGTAGCTCAAAGATAAAGGTGCAGACCCCTGTGGATACCTGAACCAGTACGGTAAACAGGACGCCCTATAATCTGCTTTTTCTGTCCATTCCAGTGTCTTTCACGCTTCCCCAGGGATTCTAAGGTACAGTCAGGAGTGAGGACCCTGCCACAGGCCTTTGTATGTAGCTCTGTTATCACTATTATCACACCGTACTGTGGTTGTTTGTTTATGAGTTGTCCCACCTATGATAGAGTATTCTTTAAGTACAGGGTTCCTGTTGTATTAATTTTTGTAGCTCAGTACCAAGCACACTGCCTGGCCTACAATGAGTGCATAAACACTGTTGAGTTAATAATTGAATTGAATGGTAACTTAGGAAGTAAGTAGGACTAGTAGTATTGTCCTGCAGCTTCTGATGAGGGAACTGTGGCTCTGAAAGGCTCTGATCAAATCATACAATTAGCTTGTGATGAAGTTGGGTCTCAAACCCATTCATCCATTTCCTTTTTTAACCTTAATCCATTCAACAACTCATGAGTACCTACTGCGTAGCAATCACTGGTGGCAGTGAGCAGAAGTAACAGGCAGTCCTTGCCCTCCCAACCTTACATGTAATGCAACATGGCCTAGATGGTGTGGGCCCATGCCAGGGTTCTGCCTCAAAGTCAGTAATTATTAGTGGCGTGACCTTGGACAAATTTCTTAGCTTTTCTGTACTGCCATTTTCTCATCTATAAAATGGGGAAGGCTACCACAAAAGCATTGCATAGTAGCATGGCATAAAATGTTTAAAACGGTTCCTGGTGCATTGTATGTGCTTAGTAAACATTAGCTATTATTATCTGTGGCTATGAGCTCATGACTCTGTGTTAAACACTGTGTCAGGTCCTGGGCTGCAAAGACGAGAACTTGGATTCTCCTGCTGCTTACAAAGCTCATAGTCTAATGGTCTAGAAAGAGACTCAGCACTGTGATTCGCTGTCAGGCAACGTGGTACACGCAGCATTAGAGATGCTGCGAAGAGGATCATGGATGCACAGGGGAGTGTTGGGGAGCTGAGGCTTCAAGCATTAGGAACTGGCCCATATGGGGGCCGTCAGGAGGCTGCCACCATAGCTAAGATGAGAGAGTGGGTAGGCCTGACCAGGGCCACTGCAGAGGAGGCAGGGACAGGAGAGACAGTTAACAGATGGGACTGACTGGAAGGGGAGGTTGATTCGATGAGGGGGTGAGGGACAAAAAGGCACCAAATCTAGTGCTCTCAGAGGACCCCACACTGCCCAGAGTGGGGAGCTCCCTTTGCAGGTTTCTATCTTAATTCTGGGTAGAAGGAGACACTCGGGATAAGTCCCAGGTAACCCAGGGTGTTGGCCACAACATGTGCTGGCAATTTCCTGGACTGCAGAGCCTCATCAAGGAAGATTCATACTCAGGATTTTTTTTTTTTAATTTTAGCAATTACTTTCTAAGTCAAAAAAGCATGCTAATGTATTAAAATACATTAACAATCTATTTAAAATATTTCATCTTGCACCTACCTGTCTTATTTACTTTGAGACTCTGGGGAACATTATCATGAACAGTGCCCCTGCTTTCATGGAGTATACAGTGCAGTAGCTTTTTTTGTTGTTGTTTTCTAGTTGTGGTTTAAAAAAAAAACAACGCGTAACATAAAATTTAGCATCATAATCATTTTTAAGTTTAGTAGTGTTAAGTGTATTTGCATCGTTGTGAATCAGGTCTCTGGAACTTTTTAATCTTGCAAATCTGAAACTCTATGCCCATTAAACAACTCCCCTTCTCTCCCTCCACCCAGCCCCTGGTAACCACAATCCTACATTCTGTTTCTATGAATTTGGCTGCTTTAGATGCCTCGTATAAGTGGAATCATAAATTATCTGACCTTTTGTGACTGGTTTATTAGGTTAGTCCATGTTGTAGCACGTGACAGGATTTCCTTCCTTCTTAAGGCTGAATGCTATTCTACTGTAAGTGCAGTGGTTTTATACTTTACCTTTTAGCTCTATAGCACTTTTTTGAAACAAAATCTTGCCCAAAATGTCCAGTATATTGAGCAGATGTAAAGGAGATCTGCTTTGATGGAATGGTTGGCCTGGAATTATACCCACGCTGCCCTCCTCCATGGCATGGGAAGCCACGGACCACAGTCCAGTCCAGTGATTCTCAAAGTGGGGTCCCCAGACCAGAAGCATCAGGAGCACCTGAGGACTATAAAATGCCAGTTCTCAGGCCCTACTCTAGACCTACTGAAACAGAACCTCTGGGGGTGAGGCCACAATCTGTATGTTAACAAATCCTGTGGGTGATTCTGATGCCCAGAGATGGGGAGTGACTTGCCTAAAGTCACTGGGAAGTTTAATGGGATTCAATTATCGAGTGTCTATTGTGCATAAAATTCTAGAGTATCTGCTGCAAGGGAAACCAAGAAAATTAAGTCTCTATATTAGTTATCTATTGCTGAGTAACAGGTTACCTCAGAACTTAGTGGTTTAAACCAGGAATCTGGGTGCAGCTTTGCTGGGTCCTGTGGCTCAGGGTCTCTCACAAGGCTGCAGTGCAGGTGTTGGCAACGGCCTCAATCATCTCAAGATTCAATTGGACAGGATTTGCTTCCAAGCTCTCTCAGTGGTTGTTGGCAGGATGTAATATCTTGCAGGTGGGTGGACTGACAGCTGTGATTCCTCGCGGGCTGTTGGCCCGAGGCCTCCCTCATTTCCTTGCCATCCTCTCCATGGGGCAGCTTGCAACATGGCAGCTGGCTTTATCAAAGTGAGCAAGCAAGACAGAGCAAGAGGGCACCCGAGACGGAAGTCAGAGTCATTTATAACATACTCTCGAAAGTGACATCCTACGACTTGTGCAATATTCTGTGTATTGGAAGTGTGTCACCGGGTCCAGCTTGCATTCAAGAGTAGGGGATTTTATACAAGGTCAAGAATACCAAGAGGTGGGAATCTTTTGGGAGGCTGCCTCCCACAATCCATGTTTCTGCCCTTGTGTTTATACTTGGGATATCAAATAAGTACACACCAATGGTGGAATCCATCAGAGAAGAATGGTGGCCATAGGGGTAGGCACAAGTTCAGTAGAGGCTCAGAGAAGTAAAACTCAATGGTTGAGGAATCAGGAGGGTTTCCTGGAGGAGTCAGCATTAGCAACAGACCTTGAAGGAATGGAGCACATGCCACTGGCAGAGAAGAGGAGGCCAGGTGAAGGGCATAGCATAGGCAAAGGCAGTGAGGTAGGAAGGTTAAGGGCCTGCTCAGGGATAAAAGCATCCAACTGGGGTGGAGCATAGACAAAAGGAGAATAAAGCTGACATGTAGATTGGAGCCATAACATGGATGGTTTTCATTGTTAGATGGAGGAGCTCATGACTTGCTGGGAGGGGATGGGGGCAGGAGCCTAGAGAGCCAGGACTGAGGGGCTCCGAGCCCAGTGCTGTCCCCTGCCCCACCGCCTGGCCCTGAGGTCCACGCCCCATCTTCTCTTGCAGTTCGGGCGCACTGAAGTCATCGACAACACTCTCAATCCGGACTTCGTGCGCAAGTTCATTGTGGATTACTTCTTCGAGGAGAAGCAGAACCTCCGTTTTGACCTGTAAGTGGAAGATGGAGCTGGGGGAGGAATCAGTACTGAAAAGTGGGGCTACAGGACTCACCAGGGAAGGTGGGAGGAGCTGCAACATTAGGGGAGCCCAGGTTGGCTTGGGAGAAGAGTGACAATTAGCTCAAGTCCATCCCTGCCCTTACCAGAAGATGGAAAGGGGATCGGGGGGAAGGAACAAAGGCACCCCCCCAGTTTGCCTCAGCATTGGGCCAGCTGGGGAATGCCCAATGAGGAGAGATCTTGAGGGCAACTCTAGGCTCTACCTCTGGGAGCCCTTTTCTCCCTGGCAACCAGGAGGTATCCAGTGACCTCTCCTTCTGTCAAAGTGTGTTCTGGAGGAGAGTCCCCTCCAGTGTCCCTCTCCCACAGAGGTAACCTGACTGGTGGGGCTCAAGGCATCTGTGTGTTCATCAGAAAGTGGAGAGTTCCCTTCTTTCTCCTGATGTTAAACATCAGGGTGGGGTTTCAATCTTGGTGACCAGGCACAGGGGAATTTGTGGTGTTGCTTTCATGGGGTATGGGGTGGTTAGAAAGGTCTGCGACCCAGAGAATAGTGGACAGAATGAAAGAAGGGGGTTGGGGGCCTAAGGGAGCAAAGGAAAAAATGCAGTAGAAGGAAATGACTGTGGACAGAGTGATGGGAGGAACTGAGGTTGAGGAGCATCAGCACAGCTCACTGTGGAGAAGTCACCTGGTGACATTTTGGAGAGGGCAAGTGTTCAGGGCCACGGGCTGGTAAGAGAATGACTGCCCCTCAGCAGGAGTCGCCTGGACCTAGAATGGCTGGCTGCAGAGGTGGTGGGGGGGATGCTGGAGGAAGAGCTGCAGGTGAGGCTCCAGGTGAGCAGGCTCAGGTGAGGGGAGGAGCCCAGCTGGCAGGCTGGGCAGGCCTAGGTAAGGTGAAGCAATAAGGGAAGGTCAAAGGCAAGGTCCTGCGCAACATGAGCAGCCAAGAATGGCTGGGAGGATGGGGAGCGGGGAGTGAAGGGAACGTGGCTCAGACAGCTGTGAACCAGCCGGCAGCAGAGCTCATTTATTATATTTTTTCAATTTTTATTATTTATTTATTTATTTGCAGCTGGCTGGTACAGGGATCAGAACCCATGATCTTGGTGTTATAAGGCTGTGTTCTAACCAACTCAACTAACCAGCCAGCCAAAATCTGATCTTTTTTCGTTTTGTTTTTGGTGGCTGGCCGGTTAGGGGATCTGATCCCTCAACGTTGGAGTTACAGGGTGGCGCTTTAACCAACTGAGCTAACTGGTCAGCCCCTAACACGTAACATGTATACAGTGAAGTACACAAATCTTGAGTCCACCCCATGATACATTTCTACATCTGGTTACACCCATGTAACCACCTCCCAGATCAAGGGACAGAACATGTCCAGCACCCAGAGGGCTCCCTTTCCTGCCTTCCAACCATTATTCCTAGAAATACCCACTGCAGTGGGGCCTGGTTTTTTTTGGGGGGGGTGGCAGGGGCCCTGACTCAACTCAAGGACCCAGGCAGGGTTGGGCAGGACGCCCCCAGCTGCCCTCACCATTTCTCTGTGTTCCCTGCAGATACGATGTTGACTCCAAGAGCCCTGATTTATCCAAACACGTGAGTTCTGCCAGTCACTGCCTAGAGATTCCATAAGGTTTCTTAAATGCCGTACTCTGGGTTGGCCTTGGGCCTCACTGTGACAGTGTGTCTGATGCTTTGTCCTGTCATTTCACAGCCCTCATACTTCCACAGGCTGGGTGATGGGAGAGGTGGGATAGCTGTGAGCAGAGTGGGTGATACTGGTCTTTTCTGTCCCCTTGATACACAGGATTTCCTGGGCCAGGCCTTCTGCACCCTTGGAGAGATTGTGGGGTCCCCTGGGAGCCGCCTGGAGAAGCCCCTCACGTAAGTGTAGAAGGGGGTACAGCTTGGCTGGGTTGCTTCCCCCGTGATGGGTCAACTCCCTGCCCACCCTGCTGAGGGCTGGCTCAGAGTGGGGGCAGAGCAGTCACCCAGTCACGGCGGGTGTTTGCAGGGTGATTAGGAACAAGGAGACCCCCTGGGCTCTGCCCTCACAGGGCTTCTAACCCAGTTATCTTGGAGGGACCCAGACTGGGTTATGAGAACCACATACTCCTGGGAAGGCCCGAGACACTGCCTAGTTCATTCCCACCCCCACCCTGCTGTCATTGTATGTGGGAAGAAACTGAAGCCTAGAGAGGGAGGTGACTTGCCCAAGGCCACGCAGCTAGGAAGTGGGCAAGCTGGGACTTGAACCAGGGCTCTACTCACATAGCATATTCCTCAAGCTGTCATTGTATGTGGGAAGAAACTGAAGCCTAGAGAGGGAGGTGACTTGCCCAAGGCCACACAGCTAGGAAGTGGGCAAGCTGGGACTTGAACCAGGGCTCTACTCACATAGCATATTCCTCAGGTTGTTCACAGCTTTTTGTAGATCAGAGCTGGGTGCAGTGAGGCCCTTCCCATCCCACACCGACCTCACAGTCTGCATATAGGACCTTAAGGTGTTTTTGGGAGAAAGTTATTACTCTGAGCAGCCTCTGGGATGAGGACGCCCAAGGTGTCTCACAATGGAGCCTGAAGGTGGCTTCAAGGACCAACCAGTGCCGGTCAGCTGGTGGGGGTGACCTCTCTTGTCCCTATTTCTCAGGAAGCCCCAGGGGCAGGGCCCAGGCAAGAGAGGCCTGCAGCAGGGGACAAGCATCCAGGTCACTGGGCAGGGCAGGCAGAAAAGAGGGATCAGGCAGGGCTGGGCATCAGCCTGTGCTTGCTCCTGCCAAGTTCACACTGGACTCTGTCCCCTCACCGTGATCAGTAACTGCAGTGTGTGTGTGTGTGTGTGTGAGAGAGAGAGAGAGACGGCATGCACACGTGGAGTCTCTCTCCAAGGTCCTTGTCTGTGACCTCCAGTAACTGTGTGGTAACTACTTCAGGGCTCCCAGAAAGGTCTCCTTGCCCCCAAAATGGTCTCATCTCTGGGTTCCCAGAAAATAATGATAATAGCTATTATTTATTAAAAACAGAGAGAAAACCCCACATTTGGGGGCTCTGAAGCTTATAGGATTTGGGGACCTCTTCAAAAAAGGGCACAAAATTTCCATTCAGATTTGCTAGAGGCCCCCCTTGGACATGTCCCTAACAACTTTTGTTTATAATTTTATTTTCTCTCTGTGCCTTGGAAGGGGCTCGTGAGAGTGGAGTGAGGGGCTCAGGAACATCTGCCCCACTCGCCTGTCCCAGTGGTAACCCCGGGCTAAGGATTACACATCCATTAGCACTGGACCTTTATAGCAGCCCCTCCTGCCTCCACCCCACCGCCCCACCTCCACCGTGGCTCCCCCGGGTTGCCGGGTTGGAGAGGCCCCAGGAGTGAGTGTGTCTGTACTTCTCATCGCCCACCTGCCTGGGTCAAAAGCCCTCTAGTTATTTGGGTCTGTTTCCTGCCTACTATTGCGTGACTCACCTTTGGTGGAGGGGCACACCTTCTGGGGGGGATTGAGGAAGACTTCCTATAGATGGCTTGAGAGCTGAGCCTTAAAGGACAGCAAGATCTAAAATATAGAGGTTGATGGAAATGTTGGTGGAGGAGACGGACATTTTACCCCCCAGCAAAGGTTTCATGTGTCTCAGTTTAGTTGTCTTCCTGTCTAAACCACCTGAACAGCTGTTTACTGGGCATCTATTCTGGGCAGACGTGAGGGTCAGTGTTTTGCTTATGAAATCCATCTTAATTTGCTAGGGCTGCTGTAGCAAATACCACAGGCTGAGTGGCTTAAATACAGAAATTTATTTTCTCACAATTCTGGAGGCTTGAAGTCTGAGATCAAGATGTCTTCATGGTTAACTTCTTTGGAGGCTTCTCTCCTTGGCTTCTAGACGGCTGTCGACTTTCTCTTCCTTTTGTCTTCTCGTGCCCATCCCTCCACGTGTCTCTGTCCTAATCTCCTCTTCTCGTAAAGACACCAGTCGTATTGGATTAGGGCCCACCTTCATAACCTCACTTTACCTTCATTAGCTCTTTAAAGACCCTCTCTCCAAATACAGTCACGTTCTGGGTACTGGGGGCTCAGTTAAAGCACAGGTTGCTGGGCTCCACCCCCAGAGTTTCTGATCCTGTAGGTGTGGGGTGGGGCCTGAGAATGTACATTTCTAACACATTCCCCAGGGATGCTGATGCTGCTGGTCCAGAGACACCACTTTGAGAACCTCTGAGACAGAGTAACTTGTCCAGGGCTTCACAACAAGGTCTGGGAGCAAGACCTCTCATTCCCCTGGCCTATGGCCTTCCTGTTTTAAGGATCTCCAGAAAAGAAACCTGTCTCCAAGAATCTGAGTGCCAAGTGTTCTGGCCTCTCTGGACGGGATATTTGGCTCATGGTGTGCTCTCTCTCCCTCTCTCTCCACAGGATAGGAGCATTCAGCCTGAATTCCAGGACAGGCAAACCCATGCCAGCTGTGTCCAACGGGTAGGTCACCAGACATCTCTGGCCCTAGAGTCCTCAGACATTCAGCCAGCTCTGAAAAGGGGGTCTCGGAGCCCAGTTTGTGATGCTACGACTGTGGATTCATCCCTGGTCAAGGAGACAGAGAGGGTCCCTCCTCAGGGACCCAGGCACTTTGGGCCCTGCACAGAGGCTCCCACTCTGTGGCTGGCCTCTCCTCTCCTCCCATCCCCCCAGGATAGAGCTTGGGCATCCTGAGCCCCAGGGGCTCATGGGACTTCAAGGAGCAGGGTGGAGCTTCAGGAATCAGCAGGGCTGGGCCCCTCCGTTTCCTCGTTTCTGCCCCCTCCCAGCCCTCTCTCTCCCTCTCTTACCCTCCCTTCGCTTCATTCCCTCACACCTCTTCCCCGCCATTGTTTTCACTGCTGGATGCCAGCCTCTTCCTCACCACAGAGTAGATTCAGCTGAATCCCCACTTTTCACATTTGCTCACCAGCTGTGGTGGCCCATCCTCTCTCCCCCAGCCCCACCCTGACCATCTGCTTTTGGCTGGCCTCATGCAAATGTGGGCATGCAGACCCTCCCCCTCCATCCCTCCCCTTCTCTTCTGGGTGGATAGTCGCCACCCTGGCTGCTGGGGGGAGGGGCAGGGCAGGGAGCATGGGAGGTGAGGAGAGGTGCCTCCTGCAGAAGGGCATTCCAGCAGGGTAAGCAGAGCTCCCCTGGCCTGCTCCCAGTTGGATCATAGCAGCTGGATTCACCACCAGACCAGCTGCATGTGGGGAAGGGGCTTTCAGGGGACCTAGGGAAGCTCACAGCCTAGGAAGAGTGTGGATACGAATTTGCAAGAAGAGTAGATAAGCAGCAATCAGGGAAGGTGCAGGAGTCAGAGAAAGAGAGAGAGACAGATATAGGGAGAGAAAGAAAAACCAGAGAGAGGGAGGGAGGGAGAGAGAGAGAAAGGAAGGCCAAGCAGGTGGGAGCAGGTTGGGGCTGGAGAGGAGAGAAAGAAAGATCGGAAATAGAAGAAGGACTCAAGAGGCAAAGAGAGGAACAGATGGGGAAGCATGGGGCGGAGGAGGCTGGTGTGGAGGAGCCTATCTCCCTGGGCAAACAAATCATGTCTCTACTACCATGGAGGACCAGACCAGGGGGTGGGGAGGGGCTTAGGGGCACTCAGCTCAGCTGCTCAAGTCTAAGGGCTCAAGCTGGCAGGTACTGCCACCTGCCTGTGTCAGGGGAAGCTCCAGATGTGGCCCCTGCTCTGCTCACCTGATCTGGAGAGATCTGGGCTGTCTTGTCCGCCCCCAAAGCCCCACCCCTGGGGCCGGCTCATCTTCCTCCCCTGCCTCCTCTGTTTGAGAGCCTCTCCCTCCAAGAGCTGGCACTGGGAAGAGCTCCATCAGTGGTTCTCAAAGTGTGTTCCACAGACAGCATGCCGGTGGCCCTGGGGCTGGCCTGAGGCATGGGGCTGGATTTTACCAGCTTTACACAACTGTGAAGTAAAGGATGCAGGGAGGGACGTGATGCTCAGTGAGGGCGTTGTCTGTGCCAGGCACGGTGTGTGCATATTAGTAAAGTGGATGCTACAATAACACTCATCTTATGGGAGAGGAAACTAGGCACAGAGAGGTGCAATAATGAACCCAAAGTCAGTCCCACAGCTGGACAACGTGATATTTTCCTCTCCCAGGAACCCCTGGCTTAGTCCCAAACATCAGAGTGGGATGGACTGGTGCCTGGGGGAGGGAGTCTCACCTGACCAGGGGAAGAGATGGTGCAGGTCCCCTGGGTGGAGCCTCACCCTGGGAACTTGCCCTCCTAGAGAGGATTCCCTGGGATGGACAGACCTCACGGACCTTGTCCTGGTAGCCCATCTTACTGAGGAGGTGCACAGTTGGCTCGGATCTCTCAGCCCCAGGGAGACCCCAGCCAAGGAATTCAAGGGGAGGCAGCAAAGGGAGAAAGGCTGGGCAAGCTGCTGCCAAGAGTGCACCAGCCCTCCTGCTGTCCTCCCTCTTGCTGCTCTCCCTCCCCTGAGGAATCAGAGCGGCTCAGAGCTGCAGTGCTCCGGGACTCTGGGGGTCAGCTGGGTGCAGGGTGGGGTGGCTAGCCCACGAGGTCTTTTGCCCACAGAAGTGGTCTTTGGATGGAAAGTTTGAGAACCACTGGTCTGGAAGCCTCCGGGTGAGTCTAGATGCTTTTCCGATTCTAGGACTTTCACTGCAGACACTGCCCTTTCTGGTGGGCTCTCAGGGAGCAGGGGGTGGGGCAGGTCCAGGCCCGGCTGCCTGGCCCCGGGAAGCAGTGCACGAGGCCACACTGCCATAGCATTGCAGGAGACTCTGTCTTCTCAGGGGCTGGGGGCAGATCTGCTGAATGGTAGGGGAGGGCGTGGCTGGAGAGGGGCTGATTCAGAGAGGATTCAGCTTGTGTCTCTGTCTTTGTCTGGCTTTCCATTCTTTCATCTTCTCCTCTCCCAGTGGTGTCCCAGGGAAGAAATGTGGCACCATCATCCTGTCCGCTGAGGAGCTCAGCAACTGTAGGGTGAGTGGCAGAGGGACTCCAGGACAAGACCTGGTGGGGGTGGGGCGGTGATGAGGGCAGGTGGCCTCCCTGTGACCAAGTACCATGTATATCCCTGGAGGGAACCCAGGGTAGGCCGGGCTCCTGATTCTGACTTGGCTGTCACAGAATCAGAGCAAGAAAGTGTCTTCCCTTTTTACAGCGGAGCAGACTGAGGCCCAGGGAGGAGAAGGAACTCGCCCACAATCAGCGGCAGAGCTGAGCTGGGCACCCTGGTCCCCTGGCTCCCATGCCAGGGCTCCTTCCACTCCCCATCACAGTGCCACTCACGTGTCCTTGAGCCAAGACTGCCTTGGCACCGACACTGGCAGCAGAGGGGCCTTTTCAGTCTTGATGGGAGCCTGGGCGCTTGACATTTAGTTGTCATTTTTCATTTTTATCTCTGGAGTAGGGTGACACCCTGCGTGGGGTTGAGGGAGTGAGTGAGCGTGTGTGTGCGTGTGTGTGTGTGTGTGTGTGTGTGTGTGTGTGCGCGCGCACGCATGCGTTTATCTCTGGAGTAGGGTGACACCCTGCGTGGGGTTGAGGGAGTGAGTGAGCGTGTGTGTGTGTGCGCGCGCGCACGCATGCATGCTGGGAAGCCAGCGTCTGCAATCCCAGGCAGCCCGTGGTTTTGCTGCTTCTGTAGGGCTGTGGAAAAGCAGAAGGTGAGGACAGCTGAAGAGGTAGCTGAGCACACCAAGAAGGGACCCGGGGACCTGATGGCTAATAATAACAATAAAATATCTAATGGTAGTAGTAATTATTTGTCAAGTTTGACATAACTTTTCAGTGCTCCACAATTATCTTAAGAGATAGGTACTAAAGTGTTACTCCCATTTTATGGATGAGGAAATTGAGGCTCAGAGAGGCTGTCATCTGTTCAAGAACAATAAGCAGCAGTAGTGGTTTTAATCCAGGGCAGCCTGATTCTAAGATCTGGGCTCACCCCACAAACAACCCCAGTTTGAGGGCCTCATAAGTCAATTAGGAGCCACAGGTGGGAGAGTGGGGGGTCCTGGAGAGGAGAGGAGGAGGCAGAGACAGAGGCAGGGAGGGGCAGAGCTTGAACACAAGATGAAGCCTGGGGCTGGGAGGAATGTGGAAGAGAGACAAGATTTTCTGACCTTCCTGGGAAGTCAGTGCAACTATTGTAGCTATCTATCAATATCTACCATATTAGAAAATAAAACAGAAAACTTAAAAAGTGTATATTAATTCACTTAAAAAGAACAATAGTTGAACTCATTATAGTTAACACAAATAACACATTTTTGAAAAATAACTATATTTTCCAATATAAAAATCATTTAGTGAGAAGAGTGGCCATGTTTTACATTTTTGCAAATCCCTTTAATGTGTGGCTTTATAGAAGACGGCTGGATTCTCATACCTGCTTCTGCAGTCAATCTGTTGTGATATCACTGTGAGGTAACCTCTGGAAAACTCTTCGTCTTTGCATTGTTATGAAAATAGCTTTGACTTCATGGACCCCCTGGGTTCCTGGCCTATACTTTGAGAACTGCTAGTGTAGAGGTATAATCGTGTCAGCTCACATTAATTGAGCAATTATCCTGGGCCACACACTGCTGAGTAGTTTACATGAATTGACCTATTTATCTCATGTGTTGTAATATATCATGTATTATGTAGTGTGATGTGTTATGGTCCTCATCTTAATGAGGAAACTGAAGCACAGAGTGGTTATGTGACCTGTCCTGGTCACACAGCCACTGAGTAAAAGAGATTTAACCCCAGGCAGTTCTGGTTCTAGAGCCAAAGTCGTTAACCACCAGGCTGTGGTGTCACAAACTCTGCTTCCAGGGGCTTCTAGTTAGAGAATAAGACACGGGACAACAGAATCGATAGTACAGGGCAGTGTAGAGGTGACCAAAGGAACTCACATGCAGCTGCTTATTCTGGTTGCTTTGCTCTTCTGTTTCCCTCAGAGGTTCCAAACCTCACCCACTGCACACACTGAGCACAGGGCTTGGTGCAAGTAGGTGTTCACTGAGGGTCTGTCATAAATACGGGACGGATGAATAGGAAGCATGGACCAAGTGTTTAGTTGCAGGTAATGATAAAAACTCCTCCACCTGTGTTCGCTGAGAATCTGGAGCTGAGACAAGGGAGAGAATCCAGTTGACATCTAGAACAGAGCTTCTGTTTAAGCTCCCAGAGCCTCAGTTTTTCACCTGTAAATTGGGCTGATAGGGTTGTTGTGAGGATTAAAGGAGATCACAAAGGTGACTGTGCCTAACAAGGACCTAGGAAAGATTGAATCTGAGTTCCCTGAAGCCTGCATTCAGTTTTTCCCCAGGCTTCTAGCCCAGCTGGTGACTCCCTTCCTAGTTTATAATCAAATAAGGTAACATAAGTGAAAGTGCTTTGGAAATCCTGAAGCTCTAGACAATGCTGATTGCTGTTACTCGTCTAGCATCCAGGTGTTGGTAAACAGTCTTCATTTATTGTCTGTTAGGCCCCTCCCTCCTTCCCCACTCCTCTCTTCTTCATCCAGGGATGGCAGCAGTTTTCTTGATTTAAGCTGTTCCAGCGCTGGGGAGCTGGGGTGGGAGGTGAGGGGGGCCGGGGGGTGGAGGTTCCCTCCCTTCCTCCTGAGATTGTCAGCTCCTTTTCTTCTGGGGCATCTTGGGCTGAGTTCTGTCTTTCCCTAGAATACTTGCAAGGAAAAGAGACTAATTCCCAGCATCTGGCTGAATTAAAATAATTACATCTGAACGGCTTAGCTTCTGTCTTTCGAGCTCAGCATTCAGTGGGAGGATCAAAGGAAGAGGGTGGAGTCTGAGAGATGGTTTTTCACCAGAGCCTGGCTTCCTGCTCAAATGAATACATTCTGCAGAAGTAGGCAAACCCTCCCTTCATCCAGGGGATGGCGTAGGCGTGTGGGGACCAGCAAAGAATTAGCGTGGACTCCAGCCTGTAACCAGCATACTTTGATAGGTGATAGAAAAGCCTCGCTCATTTGGAATTTAAATGCCATGAAAGTTCCCACAATCAGAATTCGATCCAAATAACTATTCGGTGGTACGTGACATTGACAACGATAATGTGAGGCTCCTGGAGGGCCTTCTCAATTGCTGAAGATTTAATTATGCTCAGCGTAAAACTAGTGTTACTATGTATAATGCTGACCAACATTTGCATTGTCCTTGGTTTACTAAGACTCTCTTGATTACAGTCTTATTTGATTCACAGCACAGGGCTGGGGGCTGGGTAGGTGGGAGCGACTCCGTTTTACAGATGCAGAAAAGTTAAGTGGTATGCCTAAGATTGCTGGGATTCTAGCTCAGGCCTTGGACTCCTGATCCTCAGGGAGACTTTCCTTCACCCATGGGTCCATGTGCCTTCATGGGACATGGAACAGTCTTGGGCCTTGTGGTCTCTGTGAGGCTAAATAGCCTTCAGCAGAAAGGAGGCCTGTGAACAGTGATGGCTCACATGATGGTTCTGGAGAGATGTGGGAGTGGGCAGCTCCTTGTTCTCCCCTTCCCAGACCCTTGGCTCCCCCAGATCTGCCTCGCTTTGGAGTTGGGACTTCCTGACTCAGTGTAGTATGTCCTCATGGCCTCCCAGTCAGGTCCCTCCACACACTGGCCAGCCCAGCACGGGTGCATGGAGGGCGTGCCTCACCTCTCACAAGCCAAGGGGGTTGAAGCTTCACACTGCAGCTGCCTCTGCGGACCTCCCTGCCCCTTAGGTATCACCAGCCTGCTCATGTGTTCATTCATTTTAGATCAGCAAATACACTTTAACTCAGTCTCTGCCCTCCTGGAGTTTCTAATTTAATGCGAGAGAAGGAAATGACAACCAGCAATCACAGTACAGTAGTGGTCCTCAGCCTTGTCAGACCCATTGCCTCTTATAAAAAATATTTTACAACACTCTTTATTATCCTGATGGAAAATTCATGGACACTATATAATATGCCAATACATATACAGATGAGAGAATGAGCCCTGGTGGAGACCCATGCAGGCAGAAGGAACAGCCTGTGCAAAGGCCCTGGGGTTGGGGAAGTGATGGGTGATGAGTCAGAGAGGTGAGGGTGGAGGTGGAGGTGGTGGGAATAGGGGCCAGATTGTGTGGGACCTTGTAGAAGGGGAGCTCAGCAGCCTTGAATCCTGACAAAATCAAAACTTTCATTGTTAGAAAGATAAGCTTCAGGGAGAGCCCAGTTTCTCCACGAGAGACTAGGGAAGGGGGAAGAGCCATGGGGTGGGGGAAGAAGATGAAAAGGAAGAGGTAAAGTGAAGTGGGTGGAGGTGGTGAAGATTTTCTGAGACTCCCAAGCATGCAGGTTGCTGTTTAGCAAAGATGGGTGTTGTGGCTGGGACAGATAGGAGCATCCTGCATGATGAATAACCAGCATTCAAACATCACCGTTTTAAAGGTTAGTTTGTAATTTTTTGGTCTTAGAAATAATTTCTGTTGTGGCTGGGACAGATAGGAGCATCCTGCATGATGAATAACCAGCATTCAAACATCACCTTTTTAAAGGTTAGTTTGTAATTTTTTGGTCTTAGAAATAATTTTTCTGATTAAACAAACACACAAACAAGAAAACAGAAAACAAAGCAAAAAAATTTTTTTCTGATGCTAATAAAATAACATATTCATTAGGAACAAGTTGGAAAATACAGAAAAATATAAAGAATAGAAAAATCACCTAGAGATAATCGTTGTAGACATTTTGATGTGTTTCCTCCAAGGCTTTTTATCTGAGTGTACATGCACATAATTTTTTCTTATAACTGGTCTATTACGGTATCCAGGTTTGTAGCTTGCATTTTCCTATGTCAGACATTCTTAAAAAAAACGTGCCTAATAACTACAAATTCCTCTGTTGTATGGATTGGCCATAATTTATTGGCCTATTCTCTTATAGGAAACAATGTAAACAATACAGCAGTGAACATCCTCATATCCAGATGGTCCCGTTTTGCTTTTGAGCTTTAGTTGATGGACTTTGGTTAGCATCCCAGACGCACAGTCTCAATGAGTGGGAGGGAAAATGGTCCCTCTGGGGTTTTCAGCCTGTGAATGACCAAATCAACAGATGTACAACTGATTGGATTGTTTGGGAAGTCGGTCATTAAGACAACAAAGAAAAGCTAGCTTGACCTCAGCATGGTAGTTACAGTCAATGCATAAAGACAAGCCCAGTCTCCCGGACCAACTTCTTTGCCCACCGTCTGTGTTTGAATAAACTCTAGCCTGTGGGGTCTTCGCCGATGTCCCCAGATCTCCTGCTTCTGCAGTCTTATTCCCACGAGCCTGGGCTCGGCGCTCTTCTTCCCAGAGGTCCCTACTCCCAGAATCATCTCCAGCTCCAGGTTGGGTTCCCTCCTGCTGGAGTGCTGAAATTCAGAGTTGTGGCTAGTGATTCCTTTTCTTTTTAACTGGTGACTTCTTTCTTCCTGACTAAAAAAGACAATGTACTAACTCTAGGAAATTTGGAAACTCCAGCAAATTTTGAAGAGAAGACAATAAATGTCACCATGGTCCCACCTTCTATTTAAAAGTGCTTCTCAGGGTACAGCGTGTGAGTGGTAGGGCACTGTGGTTAAGAATTTGGGCTCTGGATACAGACCAAAAGTTATTGCATACCAGCTGTGTTACCCTGGGCAAGTTACTTGACTTCTCTGTGCCTCTGTTGCCTCATTTGTAAAGTGTCTTCGTTTAAATTTATGATATTTTGTTTATCATGGATTTTTGCATTGATCTCAATTTTTATGAATATCACATTAAAATACTTATTTTGATTTGGGGTTACCCTTAAGTTTTGTACTCACTTCATGCTTGTTCTGACCCTTGGAGCTGCCAGCAAGAACCAAGTCAGCGCAACCCTCTGTTCTCCCCTCTGGGTGTCATTACCCTGTCCCAGGACTTCAGCCTACCTGCTGACCTCTGGACACAACCTCTGACCTCCACAGCCTCTTCTGGGGCAGGGTGGGCTAAGGTGCTGGAGCAGGCCAGGCCACCCTGCAGAGAAAGGCTGCTGTAGTCTCCCAAGCAGCTCGTTTAACATGTGGAGAGATGCAAATTGAGGCAATCCTGCTGTTTTAGAAGAATTTAATATGTTTTTTAAAAAGATAGGGTGAAAGGCAGAAATTGCAGGAAATTATATATTGCAGGAGCTGCTTTATCTTCTCTGCAGTTGATTCCAGCGATGCTTCTCATTTTGGAACAGCATTTTATGTGCTCAGAGAACCCCATTCTCAGGCTGAGGCTGTCAAATAGCCGAACCTCTGACCCTCAGCCAGAATTCGCTGCTCTGTTCTCCTGCTGGCCCAGCATGTCTTATTGCCACTTTCCCCAGCTGCTTCTTGGTTTCCCATGTATATCGAGGGGTTGATTATTCACTAACCCACATTTGAGGGGGAGCAGTGGAAGCCAGGTTCATATGACTGTTGACATTAACTCAGAACCTGATCGAGAGCATAGGTCCCAGACAATTACGTTCCTTGTGTCAAGGACTTGCCTATGGGGTGGGCGCCATCAGGGAGGAGGCTTGCCTTGGTTACAGCCCAGAAATCTCTCTGAAGGTCTTATCTACAGTGGCACAACAATACAGCTTATCATAGTGGGCTTTTGGTGAATGTTCCTGGGTCTATGAATGAGGGCAGGTAGGCCGAGCAACGAAATAAGCCCCCAGCCCCTGGCAGCATCTCACTTATCTGCCATCAGTGGGGAACGAGGTATATAGCACACTGGTGGATTTTTCCAGTTAGCTGAATTTCAGAGACGGTCTCTCTCTCTTTTTTTTTTTTTTAATTTTAACTAGTTTGCACGGAGGCCTTTCTAAAATGGATTTCACACTTCTCTGGCTTCTCATACTGAGGCTACGGAACATAATTAAACTTATCTTGATGATTCGGGGTTATCATTTGGAATCTCAGTTGTCAATCTTTGGAGCCAGACTGTGTTGTTCCAATCCCAGCTCTTACTAGCTGTGTGGCTTTGAGCAAGCGTGTTAACCTCTCTGTACCTCAGTGTCCTCATCTTTACCATGGGAATAATAACCGTACCTACCTGATAGGGTTGCTAGAGGGTTAAATGAATTAATAGATATAAAAATAGTACCTGGCACATATAAGGTAGAACCATATATTGTCATTTCCATAGAGAAACGGCAGTTTATTATTGGCAGTTTCCTATGGTTCAACCCAGTAGTAGGTGGCACTCCGCAGGTGCTGGCTCCTATTCTTATACGCTAGGCTCTGTGCTAGACGCTGTGGACCAGAATTTACCATATGCCATGGCTTTGAGTCTTCCCAAAGCTCCCGCAGGGGCATTAAACGCCCTGAAATTTATATAGCCAGTCCTGGGAGGAGCCCACCAGGTCCTAGTCCTCTTCCCTTTTCCAGGCCATGGAACGGGGCTCCTTAAGGAGGCATTTAAAGTGTTCCTTCCATCCGCCATGGGATGAGATTGGAACTTTCTCCTGGGGCGAGTGTGCCTGCCCTAATACCTTAGGAGCCTAGGGATTTTTCTGGACAGCTAAGAGTGAAAATTCTGAAGTCTGACTGCCTGGGTTACTAACTGTCTGACTTTGAACACATGACTTCATCTCTGAAAGCCTCAGTTTCCTCATCTGTAAAATGGGGAAACTAGAGGAGTTACTCCATGTGATTGTATGAGGTCTGGAGGCTTAACACAGTGCCAGGCTCCAGTAAGTGCTCAGTAAGTCAGCCGTTCTGTTATTGCAGGCCTGAAGCCCTAGAGTTCTCTGGAGGCTCTAGGATTCTTGGCATTTCTAGGGCTTTGGGAGCCCCCAGTCCAGCTTCCTTCTCCTGCTCTGGTAGACGATGATGAGAGACATAATAAAAGCCATTATCACCTGGGCACCTCCTTGTGCCTGTCCTCAGAACCTCCCGTTAAGTAGGCACTTCCATCCCAGGTAACCAGAGCGCAGCTCCTTCCTGCCCATACAAGCTCAGAGTCTAGAGAAATCAGCCCGTTCTAAAGAAAACAGGGAAGTGGGTGTGGTGAAATGTAATTCACTGTCTCGCAGGGAGGTAGAGTGGTGTGCTGCAAGAGGCAGGACTCTGAAATCAGTTTATACGTGTTTGAATTTCTGCTCTGCCACTTCACAACTGGGGATCTTGGGCGGGTTACCTAACTTCTCTGACCCCCAGCTTTCTTTTTCTTTCTTTCTTTCTTTCTTTCTTTCTTTCTTTCTTTCTTTCTTTCTTTCTTTCTTTCTTTCTTTCTTTCTTTCTTTCTTTCTTTCTCTCTCTCTCTCTCTCTCTCTCTCTCTCTCTCTCTCTCTCTCTCTCTCTCTCTCTCTCTTCCTTTCTTTCTTTTTAAGATGACTGGTAAAGGGATCTTAACCCTTGACTTGGTGTTGTCAGCACCACGCTCACCCAAGTGAGCGAACCGGCCATCCCTATATAGGGATCTGAACCCGGGGCCTTGGTGTTATCAGCACCACACTCTCCCGAGTGAGCCACGGGCAGGCCCCCCAGCTTTCTCATTTGTAAAAAGTGACAAAGGATTATTCTGGGGGCTAAATATGGTAAGGGATGCACGGTGCTGAGCTCAGTGACTGGCCCACACAGATGGTATCTAATAAACGTCTGTTGAATGAATGAGTGAGGGAACGAGTGGAGGGATGCTGGGCTTGTTGTCATCAGATGTCCTTGAGGGAAGGTATGTGAGGTGGTGCAGGTGGGGGTGGGCAGGGACACAGGCCACACATATGGATTCATAGGGGAGGGGAGAAGTGTTCAACTCACCATCATCATCACAGTTCACACACACACGGCGCTCAGTGTGTGCCTACACCGTTCACACTACCGTGTTCCTATCAACTCACTTGATCCGCACAAGCCTATGAGGTTGGCACTGCCATCACCCCTGTTTTGCAGGTGACGAAACTGAGCACAGAGGGGGTGAGTAACTCGCTCTATGTCACATAGCTAGTGAGGGATCGGGCTGAAGCGACCATATTCTTAACTGTTTTACCACCATAATCATTACCCGACCTTTTGACTGTGTCCTTCAGCCTCATGGGAGGTGGCATCTTTATCTCTGCCATCATTTTCGTCCTCCCTGGGCTGTGTGTCACTGATCTCAAGACCCCCACACACAGTAAGAGGAAGGGGCAGTGTGGGGATGCTGAGAGACTTCCCCACAGGCCCTGGCCCTTGAGAGCAGGCCAGGCCCCACGGTCTCTAGGACAGAGCCCCGAGCTCTGGCCAGTTTGAAGCTGATTTGTCAGGACACAGAGTTTTCAATTTGCAGAGGCCACACGGGGGATGGGTGGAGAGGAGGACATGGGGCCGCTCTGTTGCCCACTGCCCTGTTGGCGGTAGTGACAGCTCAGGGACTGGAGGCCATGCGAGGGCAGGGGGTCTGGCCATCCTCACCAGGGCCTGGACTCCTGCTTTGCACTCTTGGAGTATGTGTTGGGTCAGCTGGAGCAGTGAACTGGTCTGGAGAGTCAGAAACTGGGCTCTGCTTTGTCATGAACTTGAGGAAATCACTCTCTACTCTGAGCCTTTGGCTTCTTAGCTATAAAACGCGCCATGGTCCCTGCTGTGTCTACCTCAGAGCATGGGGTGGGCCTCTTGTGAGTGAGCGGGTGTGAAGGAGGTGCTTCAGCAGGGGCTTCCTCTAGGAACTGCATCTTGGGGTTAGTGGACCCAAGCTCAGAGTGGCCTTGGTTGGTCATTTCACCTTTCTGAGCCACTCAGCCAACGAGTAATGAAATCGTGTGTGTTAGCATTCTTCAAGGGGTTGCCACGTGCCTGCACTGTGCTGAGCACTTCACACCCCTCGTCTAGTTTAGTCCTGTGAGTCACAGCCGAGGCTGCGAGAGGGAGAGGTTGCCTACCTCGCCCGAGTCACACAGCTAGGAAGTGGCTGAGCTAGGATTCAAACAGAGGCAGCTCCAGAATCCACCTGCTTCACCACCCAACTGACCCTCTGGGCCCACTAGGTGGGGCTGTTTGAGGACAAAAGTCTAAAGTGTTAGCCCAGGGCCGGCACTCGGTGCTGGGCAGGTGTAAGATGCTGCCCTTTCTGACCAAGTTGGTACCTGGAGTCCTCATGTTTGCCAGGTCCTGGGGCTATATTTCCCCTCTTCTCCTGCCTCACGCCCCCCCGTTCTCCTTCCTTCTCCCAGGATGTTGCCACAATGCAGTTCTGTGCCAACAAGCTGGACAAGAAGGATTTCTTTGGGAAGTCTGATCCCTTCTTGGTGTTCTACAGAAGCAATGAGGATGGAACGTGAGTTTGCTGGTGCCGCTCGCCCTCCGTGCTTTCTCAGTCCCTTCTGGGGCCAGTGATGGGCGGGTTGTGGGGATTTGCCAGGCAGGGTGGTCCAGCTCCTTCTGCTGCCTCCCTGGAGAGGGTGGGGTGGAAGTCTGGGGTTCCAGGGTAGTGCCCTGACCATGTAGACAGGGCTGGTGGGGGTTGGGGGCAGCCTCTGAGCTGGCAGTGCCATTCTGAGGGTCTTAGCAACGGTGGGTGCTAGGTATGTCGAGGGTGGGGGGAATGAGGGCCCAGTCTCCCACAGGACCATTCTGAGAGTCCCTTCATTCTTCTGTACAAATCAGTCTATCTCCAAGCCCAGTCCCCTCTGTCCACAGCCCTCTGAACACCCCGTTATGTCCGCCACTACTGCACACTCATCATGGCAAATCTGGACCCTTTCCCCAACCTGGCCCCACACTCTGCCATAGGCTTTACTCAAAACTCCAGACATCTTTGAAGCCCCTACTTCCTGCTGTCCTCTCCCCAGTGTAGAAGCCACCCACAATATGATGGGAGCATATGCAACACGCTGGCAAATGTAGGTCAGCAATAAACACAGAGGAGGATTCTGGGTTAAGGGTCTGGGGACCTAGGTTCTCTCTTCCAACCTGCTGTGTGACCCTGGGCAAGTTATGCCTCCTCTCTGGGCCTGTTTTCTTATCTGTAAAATGAACCAGCTGGATTAGGTAGTCTCCACGGTCTCTTTAAGCACAGCAGTTCTGGGAGGCTGTGGCCACTTACGGCTGGGATTCTGCAGAATGAGGAAGTGATGGGGCCAGGGAGGTTAATTAGAAAAACGCTGCTGGAGAAGGGGAACTTGGAAGCAGGATTTGAAGGAGAAGAAGAAAATGGGTCCATGGGGTGGGGCTGGGGGAACAGGGAAGAATAACAGGCCAGAGAAAGGACTTCTCTGAACGCCGCTTGATTCTGAAATTCTGGGTGTGTGTGCGCGCGCGCGCGTGTGTGTGTGCGTGTGTGTGTGTGTCTTGGAGGCAGGGGAGCAGCGGGGAGGAGGCGTGTTTCAGTTCAAGGGAAAACTGATTTTTAAACCTGAACATGCAAAACAAGGGAAATTAGGTATGATCATTTGCATAACAAAAGGAGTCTTAGTCTCACCAAAGGACTCTCAGCAGCATAGCATTCTTTAAATAATTCCTGTTGACTTTGCTTTGACTTGAGGTGGGGGAGGAAAAGGTCTGAGTGTTGTTCGGGTGTCCACACCAGTTCCCTGCAGAGAGACAGAGCCAGGGGCACACCGGCCTTGTCCCGCTGGCCAGGAGGGTGGGGGTGGATTTTGGAGCAGGAGAAGGGTGCATTGCAAGGGTGTTTGCGAGTGGTTGTTCTAGCAGGGTGATGTGTAGGATGGATGGGGAGGGGGCAGGGAGAGGGAGAGGGAGAGCCTCGTGATGACACGGTGAGCAGGTGGGAGGTGCTGCCAGCGCCCGGAGCTCGAGCCCTGCAGTGGAGATGCCGGGGGAAGGGAGCACGGGGGGCAAAAGGACACAGCACGGAGACCTCACTGGGCAGAGTTTGGATGGGGACCATCCACTAGCCCCATCCCCTGATAGTGAACCCCAGGAACACAGAGTGTTGGAAATGGTGAAGGAGCTGGTCAGATGGCAGAGGTAACAGGAGTTTATTTGGGGGCAAGTTTGACTTGAAGTGGGGGCTGGAGCTCTCTGGGGGGCAGGACACTGATCCCCTGGGGGAGATCCCACGGGACACTGGAAAAACTGATCTGGAGGCCCACCTCTTGGCAGCTGTGAAGGGACAGAAGCTGAACTGGTGAGAACAGGGTGGTCACCAAGGGTTTGAGGAGAGAAGAGTGGAAGGTCGGGAGACACCCCCGCCAGGAGGAGGATGGGAGGAAGGTCAGTGTGGGAAGCAGGGGAGTGAACTGTTGTGCCCACCACGGAGGAGGGACAGGAAAGGAAGTGTCCACGGAGCACCCGCTGTGCTCCTGGAGCTGCACTGACCTTGTCTTGTCTAATGCAGGTAATTCACCTGGGAGTCAGAATGTGGCGGTGAAGCGGCTCAGCCAGGCCGCCCGCCAGGTCCTGGCCTGGCACTGCCAGTTATTAGCTGTGTAACTCAGGCAAGTCTCTAACCCAGTAGCACTTTCTGGGATGATGGAAATGTTCTGTGTCTTGCTACCC
Organism: Galeopterus variegatus; assembly: GCF_000696425.1. NCBI lineage: Eukaryota > Metazoa > Chordata > Mammalia > Dermoptera > Cynocephalidae > Galeopterus > Galeopterus variegatus. Next base: position 75,875 of record NW_007731367.1, on the reverse strand, counting down.
AGTGTGGTAGCCACTACCCACATGTGGCTATTGAACACTGAAATGGGGCTAGTGCGACTGAGGAACTGCGTTTTTCATTTCATTTTATTTTAATTAAGCTTAGCTAACCACATGTGGCCAGTAGCTACCATTTTGGCCAGTGCAGCTGTGATGACTTTGCAGCCCAGTGTCCTTGTGTACAGTGGAGGTGATTGCAGCAACTCTCTCGCAGGGTCGCTGCAATGATTAAGTGAGTTAATATGTGTAATTAGAACAGGACCTGCCAGCATTAGCTACTGTTCTTATCGCCATTTTACAATGAGAGGAAAGCTCAGAGAGGGAAAGTCACTTGCCCAGGGATGCACAGCTAGTAAGTAGTGACCCTGGGACTAGAACCCACGTGTCTGACTCCGTTGGGTAACGTCTCCTGCACCATGCCCTGAATATGTGTGAAAATGAGTTGAGCACTGAGATGATCACAGGGACCATTTCCACATGAGGGCTTGGCCCCTCCACCATGGCAAGTGCAGCAGAGGAGTCAGGGGGCCTGTGGTCATGGGAGGCTTGGGGGAGCTTAAGGAAAGCAGCTCCAGGCAAGAGTCTGAGGCAGAAATCAGACTGCACAGGGTCCAGGAAGGAACAAGCAGGGGGAAAATTGGGCTAATAGCTTAGAAGACCTGGTCAGGAAGTTTGGCTGTCAAAGGAGAAGGAGAGGCTGGGGAGGGTCCACAGGTCTGTGTGACCATTCCAGGGCAGGAGGTCCTTGGAGCCCAGAAAGACTTCTGTGCAATGTGATTCTCCCTCCCTTCACCACCCACTCGCTGCGCCTTGTTATCCCTCGGGCCCCCCACACTCACCCCCAGCCTCCTGCTGCCCTGCCAGCCTGCCCCAGCCATGGGCAGCTGCGGCCCCACATGCCCCCTTCCCCTTCCTGTCCTCGCCACCTGCTCCGGGGTGTGTGGGGAGGTCTCCCACATGTATCTCCACATCCAGTGGGTGGGCGAGAAAGAGCAGAGGAGAGAAACGCTGAGCCACAGTGACAGGAATGACATTTTGACTTGAAAACTGCCAGAGAAGAAATGGCACAGGCTGTGTGGGTGTGGGCGGAGCCCAGGCACTTCCTGGATGACCTTTCCAAGCCGGAATGTAGCTGGGGCAGACGCTGGGAGATCTTGGAGAGAGGCCCCTGCCCCAGCCCAGCTCTGCTCCGGGCTGCCCACCCATGTGGCAGGGCTGGCTTCCAGGATGGGGCAGCCAGGTGTGGTGTGGGGAGTATGCAGGGACAGTGGACTGGGGCCCAGCTGGGACAAGCCAATTCTGCACTTTTAGTTCACAAAGCAGGTTCGTGGATTCAGACTGGAAAAGCTGAAAGGGTCTTAGAGATCATCTAAGTCAGGGCTTGAGTTTCATTAGGTTGAAATGCCAGTGAAAGCTAAGGAAACGTTCCCCTGGAAAATACATTTATTCATTGATTCATTTTAAAAAAATTATTGAATACCTACTAAGTGCCAGACACTGTTCCAGGCTCTAGGGATATACCGGTGATCAAAAAAGACAAAAATCCTTGATCTTATAGAGCATACATTTTAGAACAGATCATAAACAGAACAAATAAGGAAGAAAAAAAAAAAAAAAGACTGTGACCAAATGTCAAATGGTGACAAATGAAATTTTATTTTATTTCATTTTATTTTTAAAGATGACTGGTAAGGGAATCTTAACCCTTGACTTGGTGTCAGCACCACGCTCTCCCAAGTAAGCTAACCGGCCATCCCTATATAGGGATCCGAACCCGTGGCCGTGGTGTTATCAGCACCACACTCTACCGAGTGAGCCACAGGCCGGCCCCACAAATGAAATTTTTAAAAAAGCGTGGAAGGAACTAAGGAATGTCAGAGTCAGGGGACCAGGGGATTGTAGGTTTTAGATATGGTAGTCAGGGAGGTTTCACAGAAATGACATTCGACCTGAAGGTAGTGAGGAGGTAGGCCTTGAAGATGGAAATGGGGAAGAGAATGTTCCAGGCAGGGGCAGCAGCAGGCATACGTAACTCATACACGCAAATTCGCCTG
>NW_007731367.1:50850-73814 GCF_000696425.1 Galeopterus variegatus | reverse complement strand
CTCTCTCTCTCTCTCTCTCTCTCTCTCTCTCTCTCTCTCTCTTTCTTTCTTTCTTTCTTTCTTTCTTTTTAAGATGACTGGTAAAGGGATCTTAACCCTTGACTTGGTGTTGTCAGCACCACGCTCACCCAAGTGAGCGAACCGGCCATCCCTATATAGGGATCTGAACCCGGGGCCTTGGTGTTATCAGCACCACACTCTCCCGAGTGAGCCACGGGCAGGCCCCCCAGCTTTCTCATTTGTAAAAAGTGACAAAGGATTATTCTGGGGGCTAAATATGGTAAGGGATGCACGGTGCTGAGCTCAGTGACTGGCCCACACAGATGGTATCTAATAAACGTCTGTTGAATGAATGAGTGAGGGAACGAGTGGAGGGATGCTGGGCTTGTTGTCATCAGATGTCCTTGAGGGAAGGTATGTGAGGTGGTGCAGGTGGGGGTGGGCAGGGACACAGGCCACACATATGGATTCATAGGGGAGGGGAGAAGTGTTCAACTCACCATCATCATCACAGTTCACACACACACGGCGCTCAGTGTGTGCCTACACCGTTCACACTACCGTGTTCCTATCAACTCACTTGATCCGCACAAGCCTATGAGGTTGGCACTGCCATCACCCCTGTTTTGCAGGTGACGAAACTGAGCACAGAGGGGGTGAGTAACTCGCTCTATGTCACATAGCTAGTGAGGGATCGGGCTGAAGCGACCATATTCTTAACTGTTTTACCACCATAATCATTACCCGACCTTTTGACTGTGTCCTTCAGCCTCATGGGAGGTGGCATCTTTATCTCTGCCATCATTTTCGTCCTCCCTGGGCTGTGTGTCACTGATCTCAAGACCCCCACACACAGTAAGAGGAAGGGGCAGTGTGGGGATGCTGAGAGACTTCCCCACAGGCCCTGGCCCTTGAGAGCAGGCCAGGCCCCACGGTCTCTAGGACAGAGCCCCGAGCTCTGGCCAGTTTGAAGCTGATTTGTCAGGACACAGAGTTTTCAATTTGCAGAGGCCACACGGGGGATGGGTGGAGAGGAGGACATGGGGCCGCTCTGTTGCCCACTGCCCTGTTGGCGGTAGTGACAGCTCAGGGACTGGAGGCCATGCGAGGGCAGGGGGTCTGGCCATCCTCACCAGGGCCTGGACTCCTGCTTTGCACTCTTGGAGTATGTGTTGGGTCAGCTGGAGCAGTGAACTGGTCTGGAGAGTCAGAAACTGGGCTCTGCTTTGTCATGAACTTGAGGAAATCACTCTCTACTCTGAGCCTTTGGCTTCTTAGCTATAAAACGCGCCATGGTCCCTGCTGTGTCTACCTCAGAGCATGGGGTGGGCCTCTTGTGAGTGAGCGGGTGTGAAGGAGGTGCTTCAGCAGGGGCTTCCTCTAGGAACTGCATCTTGGGGTTAGTGGACCCAAGCTCAGAGTGGCCTTGGTTGGTCATTTCACCTTTCTGAGCCACTCAGCCAACGAGTAATGAAATCGTGTGTGTTAGCATTCTTCAAGGGGTTGCCACGTGCCTGCACTGTGCTGAGCACTTCACACCCCTCGTCTAGTTTAGTCCTGTGAGTCACAGCCGAGGCTGCGAGAGGGAGAGGTTGCCTACCTCGCCCGAGTCACACAGCTAGGAAGTGGCTGAGCTAGGATTCAAACAGAGGCAGCTCCAGAATCCACCTGCTTCACCACCCAACTGACCCTCTGGGCCCACTAGGTGGGGCTGTTTGAGGACAAAAGTCTAAAGTGTTAGCCCAGGGCCGGCACTCGGTGCTGGGCAGGTGTAAGATGCTGCCCTTTCTGACCAAGTTGGTACCTGGAGTCCTCATGTTTGCCAGGTCCTGGGGCTATATTTCCCCTCTTCTCCTGCCTCACGCCCCCCCGTTCTCCTTCCTTCTCCCAGGATGTTGCCACAATGCAGTTCTGTGCCAACAAGCTGGACAAGAAGGATTTCTTTGGGAAGTCTGATCCCTTCTTGGTGTTCTACAGAAGCAATGAGGATGGAACGTGAGTTTGCTGGTGCCGCTCGCCCTCCGTGCTTTCTCAGTCCCTTCTGGGGCCAGTGATGGGCGGGTTGTGGGGATTTGCCAGGCAGGGTGGTCCAGCTCCTTCTGCTGCCTCCCTGGAGAGGGTGGGGTGGAAGTCTGGGGTTCCAGGGTAGTGCCCTGACCATGTAGACAGGGCTGGTGGGGGTTGGGGGCAGCCTCTGAGCTGGCAGTGCCATTCTGAGGGTCTTAGCAACGGTGGGTGCTAGGTATGTCGAGGGTGGGGGGAATGAGGGCCCAGTCTCCCACAGGACCATTCTGAGAGTCCCTTCATTCTTCTGTACAAATCAGTCTATCTCCAAGCCCAGTCCCCTCTGTCCACAGCCCTCTGAACACCCCGTTATGTCCGCCACTACTGCACACTCATCATGGCAAATCTGGACCCTTTCCCCGACCTGGCCCCACACTCTGCCATAGGCTTTACTCAAAACTCCAGACATCTTTGAAGCCCCCGAACACCCCGTTATGTCCGCCACTACTGCACACTCATCATGGCAAATCTGGACCCTTTCCCCAACCTGGCCCCACACTCTGCCATAGGCTTTACTCAAAACTCCAGACATCTTTGAAGCCCCCACTTCCTGCTGTCCTCTCCCCAGTGTAGAAGCCACCCACAATATGATGGGAGCATATGCAACACGCTGGCAAATGTAGGTCAGCAATAAACACAGAGGAGGATTCTGGGTTAAGGGTCTGGGGACCTAGGTTCTCTCTTCCAACCTGCTGTGTGACCCTGGGCAAGTTATGCCTCCTCTCTGGGCCTGTTTTCTTATCTGTAAAATGAACCAGCTGGATTAGGTAGTCTCCACGGTCTCTTTAAGCACAGCAGTTCTGGGAGGCTGTGGCCACTTACGGCTGGGATTCTGCAGAATGAGGAAGTGATGGGGCCAGGGAGGTTAATTAGAAAAACGCTGCTGGAGAAGGGGAACTTGGAAGCAGGATTTGAAGGAGAAGAAGAAAATGGGTCCATGGGGTGGGGCTGGGGGAACAGGGAAGAATAACAGGCCAGAGAAAGGACTTCTCTGAACGCCGCTTGATTCTGAAATTCTGGGTGTGTGTGCGCGCGCGCGCGTGTGTGTGTGCGTGTGTGTGTGTGTGTCTTGGAGGCAGGGGAGCAGCGGGGAGGAGGCGTGTTTCAGTTCAAGGGAAAACTGATTTTTAAACCTGAACATGCAAAACAAGGGAAATTAGGTATGATCATTTGCATAACAAAAGGAGTCTTAGTCTCACCAAAGGACTCTCAGCAGCATAGCATTCTTTAAATAATTCCTGTTGACTTTGCTTTGACTTGAGGTGGGGGAGGAAAAGGTCTGAGTGTTGTTCGGGTGTCCACACCAGTTCCCTGCAGAGAGACAGAGCCAGGGGCACACCGGCCTTGTCCCGCTGGCCAGGAGGGTGGGGGTGGATTTTGGAGCAGGAGAAGGGTGCATTGCAAGGGTGTTTGCGAGTGGTTGTTCTAGCAGGGTGATGTGTAGGATGGATGGGGAGGGGGCAGGGAGAGGGAGAGGGAGAGCCTCGTGATGACACGGTGAGCAGGTGGGAGGTGCTGCCAGCGCCCGGAGCTCGAGCCCTGCAGTGGAGATGCCTTGTTCTAGCAGGGTGATGTGTAGGATGGATGGGGAGGGGGCAGGGAGAGGGAGAGGGAGAGGGAGAGCCTCGTGATGACACGGTGAGCAGGTGGGAGGTGCTGCCAGCGCCCGGAGCTCAAGCCCTGCAGTGGAGATGCCGTGCCGGGGGAAGGGAGCACGGGGGGCAAAAGGACACAGCACGGAGACCTCACTGGGCAGAGTTTGGATGGGGACCATCCACTAGCCCCATCCCCTGATAGTGAACCCCAGGAACACAGAGTGTTGGAAATGGTGAAGGAGCTGGTCAGATGGCAGAGGTAACAGGAGTTTATTTGGGGGCAAGTTTGACTTGAAGTGGGGGCTGGAGCTCTCTGGGGGGCAGGACACTGATCCCCTGGGGGAGATCCCACGGGACACGGGAAAAACTGATCTGGAGGCCCACCTCTTGGCAGCTGTGAAGGGACAGAAGCTGAACTGGTGAGAACAGGGTGGTCACCAAGGGTTTGAGGAGAGAAGAGTGGAAGGTCGGGAGACACCCCCGCCAGGAGGAGGATGGGAGGAAGGTCAGTGTGGGAAGCAGGGGAGTGAACTGTTGTGCCCACCACGGAGGAGGGACAGGAAAGGAAGTGTCCACGGAGCACCCGCTGTGCTCCTGGAGCTGCACTGACCTTGTCTTGTCTAATGCAGGTAATTCACCTGGGAGTCAGAATGTGGCGGTGAAGCGGCTCAGCCAGGCCGCCCGCCAGGTCCTGGCCTGGCACTGCCAGTTATTAGCTGTGTAACTCAGGCAAGTCTCTAACCCAGTAGCACTTTCTGGGATGATGGAAATGTTCTGTGTCTTGCTACCCAGTGTGGTAGCCACTACCCACATGTGGCTATTGAACACTGAAATGGGGCTAGTGCGACTGAGGAACTGCGTTTTTCATTTCATTTTATTTTAATTAAGCTTAGCTAACCACATGTGGCCAGTAGCTACCATTTTGGCCAGTGCAGCTGTGATGACTTTGCAGCCCAGTGTCCTTGTGTACAGTGGAGGTGATTGCAGCAACTCTCTCGCAGGGTCGCTGCAATGATTAAGTGAGTTAATATGTGTAATTAGAACAGGACCTGCCAGCATTAGCTACTGTTCTTATCGCCATTTTACAATGAGAGGAAAGCTCAGAGAGGGAAAGTCACTTGCCCAGGGATGCACAGCTAGTAAGTAGTGACCCTGGGACTAGAACCCACGTGTCTGACTCCGTTGGGTAACGTCTCCTGCACCATGCCCTGAATATGTGTGAAAATGAGTTGAGCACTGAGATGATCACAGGGACCATTTCCACATGAGGGCTTGGCCCCTCCACCATGGCAAGTGCAGCAGAGGAGTCAGGGGGCCTGTGGTCATGGGAGGCTTGGGGGAGCTTAAGGAAAGCAGCTCCAGGCAAGAGTGTGAGGCAGAAATCAGACTGCACAGGGTCCAGGAAGGAACAAGCAGGGGGAAAATTGGGCTAATAGCTTAGAAGACCTGGTCAGGAAGTTTGGCTGTCAAAGGAGAAGGAGAGGCTGGGGAGGGTCCACAGGTCTGTGTGACCATTCCAGGGCAGGAGGTCCTTGGAGCCCAGAAAGACTTCTGTGCAATGTGATTCTCCCTCCCTTCACCACCCACTCGCTGCGCCTTGTTATCCCTCGGGCCCCCCACACTCACCCCCAGCCTCCTGCTGCCCTGCCAGCCTGCCCCAGCCATGGGCAGCTGCGGCCCCACATGCCCCCTTCCCCTTCCTGTCCTCGCCACCTGCTCCGGGGTGTGTGGGGAGGTCTCCCACATGTATCTCCACATCCAGTGGGTGGGCGAGAAAGAGCAGAGGAGAGAAACGCTGAGCCACAGTGACAGGAATGACATTTTGACTTGAAAACTGCCAGAGAAGAAATGGCACAGGCTGTGTGGGTGTGGGCGGAGCCCAGGCACTTCCTGGATGACCTTTCCAAGCCGGAATGTAGCTGGGGCAGACGCTGGGAGATCTTGGAGAGAGGCCCCTGCCCCAGCCCAGCTCTGCTCCGGGCTGCCCACCCATGTGGCAGGGCTGGCTTCCAGGATGGGGCAGCCAGGTGTGGTGTGGGGAGTATGCAGGGACAGTGGACTGGGGCCCAGCTGGGACAAGCCAATTCTGCACTTTTAGTTCACAAAGCAGGTTCGTGGATTCAGACTGGAAAAGCTGAAAGGGTCTTAGAGATCATCTAAGTCAGGGCTTGAGTTTCATTAGGTTGAAATGCCAGTGAAAGCTAAGGAAACGTTCCCCTGGAAAATACATTTATTCATTGATTCATTTAAAAAAAATTATTGAATACCTACTAAGTGCCAGACACTGTTCCAGGCTCTAGGGATATACTAAATGCCAGTGAAAGCTAAGGAAACGTTCCCCTGGAAAATACATTTATTCATTGATTCATTTTAAAAAAATTATTGAATACCTACTAAGTGCCAGACACTGTTCCAGGCTCTAGGGATATACCGGTGATCAAAAAAGACAAAAATCCTTGATCTTATAGAGCATACATTTTAGAACAGATCATAAACAGAACAAAAAAGGAAGAAAAAAAAAAAAAAAGACTGTGACCAAATGTCAAATGGTGACAAATGAAATTTTATTTTATTTCATTTTATTTTTAAAGATGACTGGTAAGGGAATCTTAACCCTTGACTTGGTGTCAGCACCACGCTCTCCCAAGTAAGCTAACCGGCCATCCCTATATAGGGATCCGAACCCGTGGCCGTGGTGTTATCAGCACCACACTCTACCGAGTGAGCCACAGGCCGGCCCCACAAATGAAATTTTTAAAAAAGCGTGGAAGGAACTAAGGAATGTCAGAGTCAGGGGACCAGGGGATTGTAGGTTTTAGATATGGTAGTCAGGGAGGTTTCACAGAAATGACATTCGACCTGAAGGTAGTGAGGAGGTAGGCCTTGAAGATGGAAATGGGGAAGAGAATGTTCCAGGCAGGGGCAGCAGCAGGCATACGTAACTCATACACGCAAATTCGCCTGCAATTTCAGGGGTTCACAGACCCCTAAAGTCCATCCACACATCCTTCCATGGATCTCAGGAGAAGAATCTTTGACAGAGGCCAACTCCCTGGGTTTACAGGGAAGGAAATGGAGGCCCAGAGAGGGAAGGGTTGGCTCAAGGTCACACAGTGAGTTGGCCCCAGAGCAGGGGCCAGAACTGAGATCTCCTGACACTTACTCCAGGACTTGTCCCCTCAGTCCAGGTCCCCACCTGGTGCAGGAAGCCTCCCCACAGCATCACCAGGAAATGCCTTCCTAATTTCAGCCTGGCTGCTGCTAAGCGGGAGGCAGCTCCTCACCTTTTGAAGCCATAGTTTCCAGTGTCTGGCAACTGGAGATGTCAACCAGCTGGCTCCTATGTTGACCTGGCTTCTGCCTTCCTTGGGTACAGGTCTGACAGTCTTTCCCTCTCTTCTTCACCAGGTTCACCATTTGCCACAAGACTGAGGTCATGAAGAACACCCTAAACCCAGTTTGGCAAACGTTCTCCATTCCTGTGAGAGCCCTCTGCAACGGGGACTATGATCGGTGAGATGAGAAAACATCCCTTCTTTTTTCCTCCCGTACCTGTGACCTCGCCAAGTTCATATCAATGTGGTCAGTCCCATTGGTACAAATGGGGCCTTCTGGACCTATGCAGTGGGTGATCTGCACAGGGTGGGACCTGAAGAGCCTCCCTGCTCCTTTCCTATCTCCCTGTCATGGCGTCACACGCTCCTGTCCCCACCCTGCTCCACCTTGTCCTTCCCTGTCTGGCATCCACAATGCTAGGAGACTCCCAAGGCTGTGGGGCTGGGGAGTGGCTGGGATTCCAGGGAAACCCAGATGGGTGTCGCAGGTGCCCAGGCCTGGAGCTCAGCAGCTTGCCTTTTCATTGTTCCCAGTGCAGGCAACCCTCGGTGCTGCTCCCGCGCCTCGCTCAGCCAGTGAGCGGGAACCGGTCTGTATGTGGGATCCGAACCCTCAGGCAGGAGCGCCGCCGCGCTTCCCAAATGGCGCACTTATCCAGTGCGCCACCGGGCCGGCCCTAGAATCTGTGTTCTTAACCCCCGTATGCTGTTTCCAGGTAGCCAAGACACCGTGTGACGGAGCTGTGATGGGGATGCATTTGGAGGTGGCTCTGTAATGAGCACCTTGCCCAGGGCTTAGGGGCAGGTCTGCTTTGGGATTGGAGGTGGGAGACCACTTGGAGTTGGTTTTAATCCTGAAAGCATTAACAGTCCTTCTGTCAAATGATTCAGAGAGGAGAGGAGAGAGGAACAGCAAGAAAGAAGACTCAAAAGACCTTGATATCTGCCTGGATATGAGAGTAAAAGAGATGTAAAGACCATGGTCTGGAGCTTGGCGGATGGAAGAAGGTGGTGGCTCCAACAGAAATAGCACGTGTAACTGGGAGCCAGATTCTTTTTTTTTAAAGATGACTGGTAAGGGGATCTTAACCCTTGACTTGGTGTTGTCAGCACCACGCTCTCTGAGTGAGCTAACCGGCCATCCCTATATAGGGATCCGAACCCAGGGCCTTGGTGTTATCAGTTTGTTTTGAAAATGAGGTGCTGCTGTTGAGAGGGTTGGGGAAAGAAGAGGTAAACATGGTTCGTGGGTCAGGCACAGCTAAAGGAGGAGGACAGAGGTCTGGGAGTCCCCAGGATGGGGATGGGCAGTGGTCAGGGACCCGAGGCCCTGTGGGGGATGCCACAGGTCAGGAGTGAGAAGGCAGAGGAGATGATCAGAGACATAGGAGGGGACATAGAGGAGGGCAGCCACGCCAGGGATCTGAGAGAGACTTCAAACAGAAGAGTCGACTCCTATTGTAGGAAAGAGATGCGGGAGGATGAGAGCCAGGGATCTGCTGAGAAAGGGCAGTTTCATTGAAACAAGGAAGGTAGAAACCTGTTAATATTACTAAAATTACTGAGTATTTAGGACACAGGCCAAGTTAGTTCTAACCAGTTTAAATGCATTGTGTTACTTTGTGAATTTAAATTTCACGATAACCCTAGAAGATAAGTTCTAGTGATGTGCCCATTTTACAGATGGGGAAACAGAGGACTAGGACTGTATAACTTGCGAGAGTAAGGAGAAAGTACATTTCCCTTCTGCAGAAGTCACCTCTGGGCTAGTCCTATGGTTTGAGGTACCCCTGCCTTTGCTGTATCTCCAGTCCACACAAGGCCCAGCTGGAGGCTGGGATTTTAGCCCTGTGCCCAGGATGCCAGTCTCACTGCTGCCCCAGGTGAGGCCCTGATGCTTCTCTTCCTCCCCGAAGCCTCTGGGAGTGTTGGACTGATTCCGTCAATTTAGGGCAAACCCCTCAGGGCCTGTCAGACCTTGCGACTTGAAAGCATCAGGGAAGTGTACCTTCTCCTTGCCTGGGAGAGGCTCATTAGGAGGAAGACCTTGCAGCTCAGGGCTTGGAGGAAACTATAGATAGAGCTGGTCAGTGCGCAGGGAGGGAGGCCTGGCGCCTTTGCCAGCATCCCTCATCCCTGCCAAGGCTCACACACACCTGTCTCTGTCATTTTGGCCCTAGGTATCCAGAGGCCCAGTACATTGGCTCCTGGCATCACTACTGACCAGCTGTATGATGCAGGGAAAGCCACATACTCTGGGCCTTTTTATGTGATTTTGTGGAAGGAGGGTATTGTTACCTGCATATCCCATTTCAAAATGGAGAATCTCAGTCAGGAGATCTCAGTCAGCCAACAAATATTTAGGGAGTGCCTAATACTGTATATGGTAGGCACTGTTCTAGAAGCTGAAGATCAGCAGTAAACAAAATCCCTGGCCTCACGGAGCTGACATCTTCATGGTGAATAGGAATTGTTTGGGAGACAGGAGCTTGGGGAAAAGGGTTGCATGTTTTAGACAGGAGCAGAATAACGTGTCAAATGCTGGCCATGTGAATGATGTCGTTACTTCCACAGCAACTCCAGAGTTGGTGCGATTATCCCATTCTATGGAGGACTAGAGGCTCTGAGGGTTAAGCCAGTTGCTCAGGGCCACACACCTAGTACCTGGAAGAGCTGGGACTGCCACCAGGGCTGCTCGCCCCAGAGCCTGACGTCTTGCCTGTCTACCTCGCTGCCTCCCAGATTGGGGCTCTGTGTTCTGAGCCTTTTTACCCCAAATAAGATGATCATTTTGTTGGGCCGCAGGGCCTGTTTCATTGTCCCATGCCCAGGAGCCCATTCTCTTGGGTGCTGTCCCCAGAAGTCAGTCAGCCTGACATATGCCTTCATTGGGCCTGTGCTATGAGGTCGGGAGCCAAGGCCTTCAGTCCATAAGTGGCACTTGTGGTGGCCCGAGGCAGCACAGCCAGGGCTGGACAGAAACAGACTGTAAATAGAGTAGCCAAAGTTCTCTCTGGCTTCTCTGCACTGCCTTCCCCTGTCTCTGGACATCATTTCCCCTCTTTCTCCTTCAAGGCTGGAGGTTGCAGCCGCTGACCTAATCTGACCTCCAGGCTGCAGCCATCCTTGGAGCCTGATTCAGGCCAGGCTGAGTTTGCACAGAATTGCACACTCAGTGGTCTCAACTTCGGCTCAAGTTCAGATCCATTGGGGAGCTTTTTTTTTTTTAAAGGTGACCAGTAAGGGGATCTCAACCCTTGGCTTGGTGTTGTCAGCACCACGCTCAGCCAGTGAGCCACGGGCCGGCCCCACTGGGGAACTTTTAACAGTCCCCATACCAGGCTGTACCCTGGACCAGTTGATTCTGAATCTCTGCATGTTAAGAATCAGTCGGGGGGCCGGCCCGGTGGCGCACTGCTACAGTGCACCGCTTGGGAGTGCGGTGGCGCTCCTGCGGAGGGTTCGGATCCAACATACAGATCGGTTCCCGCTCACTGGCTGAGCGAGGGGCGGGCGCAGCACCGAGGGTTGCGATCCCGTTGCCGGTCCCGGTCTGGTACGGGCGCGACACTGAGGGTTGCGGTCCGTTGCCGGACACGAAAAAAGGAAAAAAGTCGGGAACGGACCCATGCCTGAGTTCTATCCAAACCAATTAAAGCGCGCCCTCTGGTGGTGGGATTAAAAAAACCTCCCAACTGATTTTGTGGCTATCCAGGGCTGTCACCATGACTGGGGTCCTCCTAAGCCTCTGAGCTTGGTTGTCACTCATCTAGTCACCCAAGGTGCTGGTGTTGGTGGATGGAGGAGAGGCACCCCTTGCTGGAGTCTTTGAAGACTTCTGCAGAATTGGGGGGCTCTGGGGAAGGACTGAGAGGCAGCTATGTGGGGACAGGGAGACTTCAGCCTTGTGGAGCTGTGGCCAGAGCCCTGGACTGGGAGTAAGGGGCTTGGTCTTGTCCTGGCTCAGATCCTCATCATCTGTGTGACCCTGGGCAAGTCCTGGGGGCCCTGGGGACACAGTTTCTCCATGTGAAAATATGGAGGGTAAAATTATCACTCCAGAACATGCACAGCATGGTCACTAAGGAGGGCTTTAAAACATTCCTGGGCCTGCCGCAGATCTGTGAGGACCAGGCCTGGCAGTCTGTGTGTCTGCAAAGCTTCCTGGTGATTCTGCCAGGTAGTGAGGCTTAGATGCCACTAGGATCACTTCCAGCATTGTTATTCCAGGATTCAGAAGTTGCAGAGCCCAGGTTCCCAGGCTCAAGTGGCCCCTAATTTAAGTAAATTTTATATGAAAAACTATCTGAGTACAGCCAAATGATAAAGTGGGGTGAAGGAGGTATTTTTTGAGATTCTCCCATGTGGCAGGTGAGTTTTACCAACTTGTCTTTGTAGCTATTCTGCAAGGCTGATATTATCCCTACTTTCAAATGATAGTTTGTGGCTCAGAGAGATTAAGCAACTTCTCCAGGTCCCACAGTGAGAGCATCCAAGCCTAGGGCCACAGTCCAGCATCCAAGCCTAGGGCCATCCAACTCACGTCCTAGCCCCTTCCCACTCTTCCCAGCTTACCAGCCCATCTTCAGGGGCTTAGGGGTTTTTTGCCACAATAATATATCTCAGAGAAACACAGTTTTTGTTTTTCACAAGAATTTAAAGAATTCCTTCAAGTGGGTGGGCTTCTATGCCCATTTTACACGAGTTCTGGTTTACGAAAATGCAGTCTGCACTACCTTCCGGGTGTTCCTTCATTCCAGAATAGTTTCTGCCCTGATGCGGGAGAATCTGTCCCAAGGAGGCTCATCTTAAGGGAGACTGCCTAATGGGGACACAGAACCCAGAGGCCAACTCCTGGAGACCCAAGGAGATGGGTCACGATGAAGGGATATTAAAAGAAGACAGGCCCAGGCAGCTGCCTCTTTGAACCTTGTTTAGAACTGAGGGTTGGAGACCCCAGCTCCCTAGGCCTCTCCCACCTCCCCAGACCCTGACCCTGCTGTGGGACCCCGGCAGCTCTGTTGTCCCTGGGCATCCCAGGGACCAGCCAGCACCAAGGGTTAACCAGCAGCTTTCCACCTCCCTCTTCTCTGCTCTGGTCTGCTAGCCTGTTGCCATGGGAACGTGGCTAAAAATAAAATAGGCTCTCAAAGCCCAGCCCCATGCATAGGAGTCAAAACAAACTAATTAAAGCAGTGAGGCTAAAATGTGAAGATAATTACACCCTCACTCAGGAGCCAGTCGTGGGGATGGAAAATCTCAGCAGGCCATCCCCAAGGCAGGGCCTGGCGCCCATCCCTGATGTGCAGGGCTGGTTCCTCCCCACTCCAACTCCTAGGGCCAGGGGCCCACCAAGCAGTCCTATTCCCCTCCCCAGAGGAACCCACCCTGCTTAGGCCTGAGACCCGGGGGTCGCCATACTCCCACCATCATAGCCCCACCCCTGATAAATCCAAAGCACAGCGTCATGCTGGGGCTTATGCTCCATCTGGAGTGGCCAAGAAGAAGGTGGAATGAACTGAAGTCTGAGGCTTTCTCCACATCCTCCTTGAAATTCCGGGAAGTCCCCACGCAGCTCTAGGGTTGCCTCTGTACCTAAGACCTTTGCTCAAAAGCCTCGAGATAGCTTCTTTGTCTCGGGCTGCTACCCTGCCTCCCAGGGTCCTAGAGCCTAGAGGGTTTCTTTGCATCCCCTTCTGGTCCAGGAGGATGAGGCAGACCCTGTCTTCAAGACATGCAGGTGGGAGGCGAGGCCCATCCCACCAAGGGCCCTTTGTCTTACAGGACCATCAAGGTGGAGGTGTATGACTGGGATCGAGATGGCAGGTAAGCAGGCATGAGGGCAAGAGGTGAGAAGGTGAGTGGGGGAGGGGACGGCCACAGGGGAGAGGGGTGGGGGGCGGGAGTTGGGCCCTACCCTCATGGGGAGAGCTTTGCCCAGGCCCCTACCCATGGCAGGCAGTTCTGGGGGTGGCCTGGGTTTTTGTGGGGGAGGGGTCTGCTGCTATGGTAGCTGAGCCCCACTGAGGCATCAGAGGACCACTGTCATGGAAGATTTGGTGCAAGGGTCCCCACATAGCTGCCCAGTGGTCAGCCAGAGCCTACAATCTCCCCACATTTGGCAGGATTTAGGATTTCCTGAAGTGTGCATGTTCTAGGGTACAGAGACCAGTGACCCCCTGAGCATTCATTGACACGGTCTCTGTGTGGGGCCCTGGTTAGCCTAAGAACTGTGGGTGGCCAAGGTGTAGAAAATGAGCTCAGCCCTCAGAGACTCCTTGCAATCTAGTGGGGAGGCCAATCACCCATGTCCATCCCTTGCTCATCAGAGATTGTTTGCAGACAGCGAATTATCGAGGGAAGGGGCTGTGGGAAGGCTGAGCCTTGATGCACATGTGGACTCAGGAACCCTGAGCCAGTGCCTGAGCAGGGCTGTGCCTGGCCAGTGGGAGGGTAATTCCCATGCAGGGTCTTTGGAGGGCCAGTTCCTTCCCCTTCCGCAGATCTAATGCCCCCAAGGAGTCAGTATTGCTGGGAATTCATAGGTGAGGACAAGAGCAGCTTCTTGAAGCTTTAGTCCAGAACCATCCTGGCTTCTACTGGTCTGCTGGGCCAAATCCAAATATGTCATCCTGACTTGTGTGACCTCTCCATTCTGTGGCACTACCAAGGAGTGACGGAGGGGGACTTCAAAGTCCCATAATCTCCATTGGTACCTCCCAAGTCTGTGATGTGGACAGGGATATTATGTCGTCTTATATAATGTGCTGTGCAAATGCAGCTCAAATTAGGCCCAAGCCCCCTCCAAAGAACTCGCTTCTCCTGAGGCCGTCCCATAAGAAACTCCAGTGCCAACGTTGTCTTGCTGACTCCCTCTCTCCTCTCCTCTTTAACCACCTCGCAACCAGACAAGTCTTCATGTTTCCACCCACGATTTGCCTTGTCTTACCCTGGCATTCTTCATACTTCTCCTTTACCTAGAATATTCTCCTCTTCCATGTCAGCTGGTGACAGCCACCGGGTACCATCGGGTCCCACCATCAAGCTGTTCAGAGTCAGAAGGCTGAGAGTTGTAAATATGTAGTCAATACAGTGTGCACTCGCAGCAGGGCCTGGCCCCTGGGACACCTCCTGGCATCACTTTCCAGCTGGACACCCCCAGCCAGCGCACTGACCACTGCCCTCTAGCAGGGACAGGGAGATTACAGGGAGCCAAGCACAGGGCCAATGGGAGTTCCGCTTTGTGTAGGTTTATGCTGCACTTAACATGAACTCAATCAACATGCTCCAGAAGATGTGGGCACTGCAGAAAAGAGCCCCCGCTGCCTGGCTGGACATCACTCTAATGGTCTTTTTAAACAGTATAATTGGAGAAGAGTTTAATGAACACCTTTAAGCCCATCACCTAAAGTTAACAACTGTCAAATTTATATCATATTTACTTTATCTATGTTTCGCCAATGTAGTTTAAAGTAAATTACAAACATGATGGCATTTTACCTCTATTTCATTGGGAATGTCTACAAAATACGAGCATTTTCCCACATAACTACAAATGCCATTATCACACTTGACACATTGAACAATAATTCTTGAATACCATCCAGTATTCATTTCTTATCCAGATTTCCTCAAATACCTTTTATTGCTGGTTTGTTCACACAAGAATCCAAGTAGAAGTGGGTCCTGTTCCTGCAAGGCCCTGCCGGTGGCTAGGTGACTGTTGAGTTTCTTGCTCCATGGTGATACTGGGCTCTCCTCCCAGGGACCCAACCTCTCTGCTGGCGTGTTCCCCTGGAGCGGAGCCCTGGGCAGGCTTGGGAGCCCGGGGAAGGGATGTGTGGGAGGCAGGGGTGGGCAGAGGCGGAGCACAGCCTGGGCCTAGTGGTCTCAGCAGTGGTCTTCTCTTGCAGCCATGACTTCATTGGGGAGTTCACCACCAGCTACCGGGAGCTGGCCCGTGGGCAGAGCCAGTTCAACATCTATGAGGTGAGGCGGGTCTGCTCTGATGACAGATGGCTCCCAGTCATTGAGGACTATGGCGAGCTATGCACGGGGCTGGGGGCTTGTGTGTTTTCCTGTGAGGTAGGAGTTATTGTCCCATTCTACAGTTAAGGAGACCGAGTCTCAGAGAAGTGTGAGGACTTGGCCAAAGTCACGTGGTTCAGTAAGTGGCAGAATCAAGAGGTAAACAACCCAGACTTATAACTCCAAATCACTGAGTTATGGGGTCCCCCTGAAGGGCACTTCCAGCAAGGGGGTGGGGGTGTAAGAGTGGAGGCGGGGTAGGTGAAGTACAGTGTGAGAAGGTTCTGGGCTTGAGACCTGAGGTCTTGAGTTCAAGGCAGTCCTCTGCCTTCAGTCAGAATAGTTTCAAGGCCTGCTGAATATCTTACCTTTTCCAGGAGAGTCAGGAAAAGAGTCAGGATACCTTCCTAGGTCTAGACCTGGAGCTGATCTCTCTGGAGAGGTGGCATTTGCCCTCAAAGGGCAGTTTCTGTACTGAGCCCTTGCTTTGGTGTGTACTCCCTCCTGGAGTGTCCTCCCCACCTTCCAAAGCTAGCTCGGCCCCTGCCCCTCTGAGAGGCCTTCCTAGCCTCTGGCCTCTGGTGCTTTCTCTCTCTTCTGAACTTTCATGGATGTCACAGTTCATGCCAAGCCCACTTAATGGCAGATACTTATAACCCTAGTAACTGTTTGCGTTCATATCCTGACTCTACCACTGACTAGCTGTGTGACCTTGGCTAAGTCCCTGAACCACTCTGTGCCATGCAAACTGAGAATTAAATAAGCTAATGGAACAGCACCTGGTCTGGAGGTCAGCGCTGTCTTCTGTTGGCATCTGCTGAGCGCCCGTTTGCCAGGAGATTCACATTTCACAGCCATCCTACCGTACCGGCGCTGCCCTTCTGCTAGCAGCCACTCAGCTAGTGAGCTGGAGAACTGGCCTTGAGTCCTGTCACTGAATCTGAATCCCTCGATGCTTCCACTCCTTCGCACTCTCTCTCTGTTCAGAGTGGGCAGGTCTTGTGTTTCAACTAGACCTCCCAAGGGCAGGCAAGGTGACAGCCATTTCTGTTGGCCCCACTCACCAGCCAGAGCACTGCTAGTGGGCACACAGTAGGTGTTTGTTATACAGTCACACTGAATTAAATTGAAAATGGTTATTGTGAAGATGGAGTGCGGATGAATTCCTTTGAAAGGGCTCCGATGTTTGCAGTAAATTGCTTTGTTTTCTGCATCTACAAAGGAAGAGGCCATCTTTGCCCCCAACCCAGGCAGAGAGAAGCAGACTCCATCTTCCTCTGGCATTCCTTAAGGAGATTTGTAAGGAGGTGATGGGAAAGGGTCAGGTATCTTGGAGTTTGGCTTCTAAAAGTGATAGACAGGCTTAGAAGAGGCCACGATGTCTCAGGCTAAAAGCAGAAAATGTTGGATTGTCTTGTTTCCTTGGTCGTTGATCTCTGCTTCTTTGCAGTCAATAAGAGAAACTGCTGCGCTGGGCAGTGGAAGTGCTGTCTTCACACATGCAAAGGCCATCGGGTGGGAAAGGAGTTCAATTCTGGCGGCCCCAGGGGCAGACCTTGGACCTTGGGGGTGTCACTGGGAACCTGGTTTGGGCTCAGGAAGGCCTTGCTGGAGTCAGATCACCTGAACAGAGAACAGGCTTCCACTAGTAAAGTCCCACATCCCAGGCCCTTGGCATCACCCGAGTATCAGACTTCTATGTCCAGCTGTCTGCTGGTCCCTCCTTGGACTTGGCCTTCCAAAATAAAATGCATTGGCTGAACCTCCCTCAGCCCTCCCCTCCTCATGGCCAACAGGCTCCGTCTCGTATGTTCCCATCACAGAGGCCCAAGGCACCTTATGAGTCACCCTTAACATCTCCCACCCCTCACTCCACAACTAAACACTGCCCTTCTACCACCTAAATTTTCTGACATTTGTTCCCTTTATCTCAGTCTGCCATCATCATCCTCATCATCTCCCCATAGGGGGCTTTGTGACAGCCTCCTAATGGCCGTCCCACCTCCTTCCATCCTCCACACAGTAACCTGAGTGCTCCACCCAAATGGTAATCTGACCACATTGCTCCCATGCTTAAAACCTGTCTGGGCATCCCACCCACCACCTCAGCCTGGTTCGCACAGGGGAAGTGGGACGGGATTCCGAAATATTCCCCTACCCCAGCTGAGATCCACTAACCTACTGGGTAAAGCCCAAGCTCCTTTGTATCGATATTATGCCCCTGCCAGCCACCTGCAATCTTTGTATGTAAGTAGAGGCCCCTAGCAGCTGGCTCCTGCCCCTCTCTTCTGCCTGTCTCCCACTTGCAGCCACATCCTGCTCTCTGCAGCTTTCAGAACCCCGTGCTGCGTCAGCCTCTGTGGCTTGGTTCATGCTGGTGCTTTCACCTGGGGTGGGCCACGAGGTCCTCAAGGGTGGGGGCAGTGTCTCCCTCACTGCTGCATCCCCAGGGCCAGCACAGCTCCTGTCTCCTAGGAGCCACTCAGTGCCCCTGTACACAGGAGGGCACAACCCAGACCTGTCCTGGGGGTGCTGGGAGAGGAAAAGGAGGATGCTTAGTGGAGTGGGGAGGTTCCCGGGACGGCCCCTAGGAGGCGCCGGTCCCCTTTGTGGAACTTCCCCTTGGCAGCCACTTAGGGCTGGAGAGGCTGGTTCCTGGGGAAGGGGTGTGCTGTGGGGAGCACATGAAACCTCGGGGTAAACAGGGAACTTCTTCAGTGCCCACTTCACACAAAGATCTGAGAACAAAACATTGCTTTAACATTAAAACAGTTATATTAGAGAGTGGAAATGTGGATACAGGCTAATTTAAAGATAACACAGAAAGCTTCAAAGAAATATGGTTGTGGCTAGGTCTTTGGGCTACACCCAGAGCCCAGGAGTCTATCCCTGTTCATTCTCCTCAGCTGGGAGGGCTACTTTGGAGCAAAAGTTGGAGATGCACTTGGTTCTAATAGTTCAGCACCCCCATGGGATGGATGGGAAACTGAGGTACAGTGCAGCATTGGGGCTACGATTTTGCCCTCATCTGAACAGCTTACTTAGGGAGCTATTTTCCCATGATGTGTCTGTGAGCACCCTGTCATCTGGACATCACACATGCCTGGGGAGGGGCATCTTCCAGTGCTAAAGAGGGAGCCCCGAGCTGGTTCTGGGCTTCCCTCCCCAGGCTCACTCAGCATCTCACCCAGACCCTCCCACCTGTGCCCCAAATCCAGCTCCTCCTTCCTTCTGTGTCTTCCCGGTCACTCCTGACCCCCCACACACCTCTACAACCACCCCCAGGGCCTGAGATACATGTTCACTTCTTGACAGTGCTGTTTGCCATAGTTCAGCACCTGTCCCAACACCCCCCAGGTCCTCATTACCTCTCACCTTGAGTTAGTGGTGGCAGCAGTAGTAGTAACAGTAATACAAAAATAATAGCAGCTACACTTTTGTGGTACTTAATACATTCCAGAACCTGTTGTAAGCACTTTACTTGTATTGACCCATTTAATCCATGTGCGTTTCTGTGAGGTAGGCACTTTGTATTCCCATTTTATGGATGGGGAAACTGAGGCACACTGAGGTTAAGTAACTTGCCTAAGGTCACACAGCCGTCAGGTGGCAGAACCAGGCAAACATTCCCTGGATGTCCCTCCTCCTCCCCTTGTTCTCACCTCCACCAGGTCCCAGCATCCCAGAGCCTGCTCTGATCTTGTCACCTACCAGTTTAGAGGTCACCAGAATTCCCTGCTGGCTGCTGGGTAACATTCAGACATTTCGCTTGACATTCTAGGCTCTCTCCCAGCCAGCCCAACTTACTCTTCTGCCCTGTGGTTTTGCAATCAAACTGGACCCAGTTTTGTGCTTTTCCCCCCACAGCCTCTCCTCTGACATCCATCTCTCCATGCCCAAAGCCTTCCCGTCCCTCAAAGTCTGCCTTCAATACTGCCTGCTCCAGGGAGCCTCTGCTGATGCTCCCGCCTGGAATGGCCTTTCCTTCTCCCAGTTCCCCTGACACTTCTCTGACCCCCCTTGTTTTGTTGCCCTCATCACTTGGACTATCTTCTTACTCCAACCAGAGTGACAATTTTAGGGGAGAGAATGGTACCCCCATCCTACCCCATAAATATGTGTTGAAGGGATGTTTTTGTATTTGTTATCAAGGTGGCACCAATGTATGCGCTATTGGCTTGGGGTTAGGAAACCTGGTGCCCAATCCTATCACTACCTAGATGGCTGTGTGGCCTTAGGCAAATTCCTTGGTGTCTCTGTGCCTTAGTTTCCTTATCTCCAGAGGGGGATTTCAATACTCTTTCAGACAGAAGAGACCACAGCTAAAGGTGCAGCTGATGGCTCCTCGGCCCCTTCGGGATGAACAGGAGGCATGGCAGGGGGAAGTGAGTTCACTGGAAACCAGCAGGCGGCAGAGCGGGTGTGAAAATTGCCTTGCTTTGTGTGATGGGACATCAGGGAAAGGTTGTGCCTAGGTTGACCATGTTGAAAAAAAAACAAAACACCCAACTGGTGAGACACAGTGAGAGTACATGTCTAGTAAGTGTGAAAGTCCCTCAGACGAGGGTGCATGCAAGGGGCCCACAGGGCAAGGTGGCTGTCCTCACTTAGCCCAGGGTTTCTCGGCCTTGGCACTAATGACATTTGGGACTGGGTCATTCTTTGTAAGAGCTGTCCTGTGCATTGTGGGATGTCTCACAGCATTCCTGGCCTCTACCCCCTCCCTTAGCTGTGACAACCAAACTCTCCAGACATTACCAGATGTCTGCTGCAGGACAAAACCACCCCCAGTTGAGACCACTGAGCCATCCCACCAACAAGTCTTTTTTGAGCACCCACTCTGTCCCTAGCCTTGTGATTTATTATGTGAGGACCGGTCTAGTTTGGAAGTTAAAGCTTAAATGTGAAGCACAGTTAAGGAGGTTCTTACTGCCATGTAAGGGCAGTGGTGACCCAGAGAGGAGTCTCCGAGGCCCCGGGGCAGTCCCTGGGCTGGAGGGAGGGAGGATTGGAATTGGTGAGGGAAGGGAGGAGGGCATCTTGGGTGAGGGGAGCAGCTTGAGCCTACACAAGTAACAGGCACAGACGGGATCGCTTTACCCTTTGGCTGCACAAAGGGGAGCAGTGGGAAAGAAGGTGAAATAAATATTCCTGGTATGTTTGAGACTAGAAGGCTGGGTCTGATTGGGGAGCCCAGATGTGTAACTAAATGCCGGTGTCCCACAAACCCTTCCTAAACCCCACTCCCCTGGCCCCTGTGGTCTTCACACCCCACACTCTGCTGGGGCCACACCCAGGGGGAGGTGGAAGCCCTAGGGGCCCAGCCCTGACTGCATGGAAACATTTCTTACCTGGTAACTGGTTTTTCCCACAGGTGGTAAATCCAAAAAAGAAAATGAAGAAAAAGAAATACGTGAATTCTGGCACGGTGAGTAGCCACCCCCTCCCTGTAGCTAGGTGTAAACATTTTGAGCCCCAAGCTAGGTCTGGTGTCAGGGAGTCACATGCGTCTCTGTGTGTGTCCGTGTGTCTCTGTGTGTGTACATGCAGCGGGTGGGGTCAGACCTGGGGGAGGCGGAGGGGGCAGATGGAGCAACAGCCGAGGGGGTAGATGGTGCAGACCATGCAGCAGGCGCTGTGCACAGAATGACAACTCGCAGAGACAACCGCTCATGGGACTTCCTGCAGGAAGCAGGAAGAAAAGGATTGCGTTTGTCGAGCCCTCCTCTGAGGAATTTCCCATTTAGGTGCTTTTCACAGGTCGTTTCCCTGAGAGGCAGATGTTATCATCCCTTTGTCATAAAAGAGGAAACCAAAATTGCAGGCAGGGAAGTGACTCAACCAAGGTCACACAGCTAGAAAGTGGCAGAGATAGGAATCAATACTACATTTGACTCCAGAGCTGGCAGCTGCTGGCAGGCACTGCCTCTGCTTAACGGTGACCACCCTGGGGTGACACACCGGCCCAGAGCCTCCTGGGGACAGGTCTTCAGGACATTCATGTGTTTATTCAACAAATGTATACTGAGTAGCTACCATGTGCCAGACACTGTTCTAGGTGCAGGGGACAGAGCTGGGAATGACAGACCCAAATCCCTGGTGCTTATGTTCTAGTGGGGAGAGACACAGAACAAATATATATATATACACATATATACTCATATATGTATGTATGTATGTATACATACATGCAAACTTTGTGTGTGTCAGGTGGTTATGAGTGCTATGGAAAAAGTAGAATAAATAGGATAAAGGTATAGGGAATGAGGGATATAATAAACAAGGTAAAGGGATAGGGAATAGTCCTCAATAGGGGATATTGGGGAAAGGGAATTCCAGCTGTCGGGAACCGCACCCCTGAGGACAAGACAGGACAAGTCACTGTCTTTGCGGTGCAGACAAACCCAAGTTCATCCTGTTTGTGCTCCCTCCCCACTCGAGAAGTCCATGGCCCCATAAGCTAATGCAGCCCAAGCTTAGTCATTGGAGTCAGGCAGACTGCAACTCCAGACCCAGAAGAAATCTTAGGGTGATTTGGGGTTCCTTTGAAGAAACTTATCTTCTCCGTTTATTAAATGGGGCTAATAAGTCATCCCTTCCCCGCCTACTGCAAAGGGTGGCTGTGACAGACATGGGGGAGACGCAAGGAGAGGCAGGTTTGTGAACTGTACTCTGCTCACTCTAAGAGGATTGACCACCACTTCTCTGATGGTAACTGCTTCGTAGACTGGGGCTTGCAGTAGTATTTCCTTTGTCTAAAGCTATGGTGTTTCTCAGTAGGAAAGCTGTCAGTGTTTGGGCAGGGTAATTAATTTTTCATCTCAGAGGACTTCCCTCATATATTGTGGGATGTTTGGCATTCCTGGCCTCTGCCCCTAAATACCAGTAGAGCTCCAGTCCTAATGAGAACCCCCAAAATTCTCCCATACATTCCCAAATGCCCCTAGGGAGGCAGCACCCTTCCCAGCTGGGAACTTTGATATACTGCTGAAAATAAAAAGATTTGAAAACTACTGATCTTGTCCAGCCTCTTACTTTAGAGATGAAGAAACTGTGGCCCAGAGAAGTGATGTGATTTGTCCCAGGTCACATAGTGGGGTAAGGACTAGGCCCAGTTATCCTGACTTTCTTTGCTTTAGCATTTCCCAATCTTTATCATAAAAAATCACTCAGGAGCTAGGATGCTTGTTAAAATGCCGATGCCTGGGCCAGTTCCCTGGGGTTCCATTCTAGTAGGCCCAGGCCGTGGCCCAGGAATCTGTGTTTAGTGTTTCTCAGATCTTACTTACTGGACTACTCTTTGACTAGCAAGTCCCTGTGTGAATCCAGATGGTCTGGCGTGTTAGAGGTTGCTTCATCCCAGGGCCTGGGGTAGGGTGGGGGGTCAACCTGAGCTGCAGGTTAGATTCACATGAGGAGCTGAAAAAGACTTCTGAGACTCAGATGTAGCCGTAGAAACTCTTATGTAATTGGTCTGGGGTCCCCACCCAGGCTGTCAGAGTTTTAAATGTTCCCCAGGGAATCTGATGATCGCCAGGCACGGTTGAAGCCACTGCCATAGTCCACTGCTAATGAATCTGAGCTGCCACGCTTGGAAGGAAGCTTTGTTCATCCAGGTGTCGAACACTGTAACCACAGGGGGTCGGGGTCTCCAAGGCCCAGCTTGGCACTCACGGACCCTCCCATTATTCAGGCTAATGGCTCATCAGCTTTGTTAGGCTGAGGCCCTGCCTCGCCCATCCCATAAAGGCTGAATCTGCACCAGAAGGAGGCTCCCAAACTGCTAGAGAGGAGTTAGTTCTCCCATGTAGATAAAAGGTCCTCTGCTCCAATCTTGCTTCGTTTAACTGGTTTAGGATGCCAGGCTTTCGCTTGTTTCCGTGATCTGAAATCGTTATTGTAATGAGATGCCAGATAGCTGCCTTTCTTGGCAAAGCCAATA
>NW_007731367.1:48737-49957 GCF_000696425.1 Galeopterus variegatus | reverse complement strand
AGGCACGTTTCAGGATTGTGGTTAATGGCACGTGGAAGCACGGGGCTTGTTGGCACTGCTGAGTTGTTAGGCCTGTGTCAGGAGGAACCCCTCACCCTCCATACCCCACCCCAGGGCCCGCTTAGAGGAAACTCCTGCCCTTGACTTGGACCCTCGTGCTCCCCTGACAGAGACAGGACTCTTCCATAGAGGTCAAGAGTGTAGGCCCTGGAGTTGGCAAACCTGGGCTCAGATCCCCACTCTATCCTGGCAGCTGAATTTTGCGTCACCTCTTTGAGTCTCTGCTTCCTTGGCTCTCAAACGGGGATAATAGCAGTACTTCATAGGGTTGTTGTGGGCATGCCTCCAACAATGCATGCAAACCTGGCACATGCTGAGCACTCTGAACGTCAGCTCTCGCATCGTGTCATACACCATCTCCCCCGGACCCCTGCTCCCCGCTGACCAAGCTCCCTTTTGTTTTCAAGGTCACCCTGCTTTCCTTTGCTGTGGAGTCAGAGTGTACCTTCCTTGACTACATCAAAGGAGGGTGAGCAGAGATGAAGCGGGCTTCGTCGGCCTCAGGGAGAGGGAAGGGGCCCCCCCACGCTTCGACATGACCAGCTCTGGCCCCACTAAGGCCCTGGCTGAAGCCTGTGATGCTCGGCTCTGAGCAAATCTGATATGTCTGGGCTGAGACAACTTGTCCAGAGCCCTGCACACCCTTGGATCCTGAACAGCTGCAGAGGGAGCTCCTGAGCCAAGGAGGCTGGCCTGGGTCACATCGGGTCCCCATGCAGACGTGGGACTTGGAGGTGGTAGGACCCTATGATGAAGAGAGCCAAGGGCTTGGGGAGGTGTAAAGAGCCCTGGATTAACAGTCAGGAGGCCCAGGCTCTAGGTTCCTCTTTGCCCTGAGTTTGCTGGGTTACTATGAGCAAGTCATTTTCCCTCCCTGGATATCAGTTTCCTGCTCTGTACACAAAGGGATTGAAATTGGTGAATTCTGTGTCTCCTTCCAGCTCTCAGAGTCTGATACCTTTGGTGGGGTGGGGATGCCAGTGATTAACCTGCTCACTGTTATTTGGGACCTATAAGGGGCAGTAAAATTGGGGGAAGAGCCAGGGGTAGTCCCCCAGCCAGCAGGGGATCAACGGGAGTTTGAGGAGCAGAAAGAACCTGAGGAGACTGTGTCCAGGCCAAGACAGGTAGGGAAGCCAGGAGGCTCCAGCCAACAGCTT